>NW_022280168.1:380077-423647 GCF_004355925.1 Anarrhichthys ocellatus | reverse complement strand
GAGAGAGAGAGAGAGAGAGAGAGAGAGAGAGAGAGAGAGAGAGAGAGCGAGAGAGACAGAGAGAGAGAGAGAGAGAGAGAGTTGTCTGTGCATTGGCTGCCAGCCCTCTGTCAATAAATGACTCAACTGGCATTGCTGCTCGACAGGCTGAAACACTTGATGGTAGGTGCTGCTAGGAACTGGAGGAAACAGGAGTTTGAACTTGTTGAAGAAAATCAACATATAATTTAGGATTGAACTGAACACATTTGGATTCACAAGTAAACAGTTTATATAACTTGTTATGTTGAACACACTGGGTTTCATAATAACATTATCAGGAAGAGATTAAAGCACCAGACAAATTGTAATCGATCACCCCTATTTGTATCCAAACATTTCCCGTACACGAATCGTGTGTTCTGCCAAAAGGTTGTCCTGACTCAAACGAAGTCAGGAGAGCATGACAAAGTGAAGAAATCCAATGTGCTCTGTTTGTGGTTCAACCCACTTGTCTGATTGGTGGAAAGTGACGTAAGGGGGGTAAAGTATGACTATAAAAGTAATCTGTGAAAAGTAATACGGGGGATTTTATTTGGATTTGTTGAACTTGTAATATGTTGGCTTGTTCATATTAAAACACTTCCCGCTGGTTGCAACTTCAATTCGCCGTCTCTTCTCGTCATTTTGCCACAACAAACTACAAATCCCTAAGCCTGATACTGTGGCAGCAGCTGCATCTAAAGGGTCAAAGACAAGAAGGTAGATTTGCCTTCTGGGTTTGGGAGACAAAGCTTTGCGACACCAGTTCTTCACTTCAAGCTGAATTTATTTGTTTTTTACATCAACAATGGATCAATAATATGTGTAATAATGTCTAATGTGAAAGGTGTTTTTCTTTTAAAGTGATGAACCCACAGAGAATGATCACCCACTGCAGTTGCCTTCAGATCTACTGAGCTTTATAGCCTTTTGTAGCTCACAAACTCCCTACTTTCTGTCTAGATCTTCTGTTCCTCCAAGGATTCAGAAACACAGAAAAGCAGGACAAGGGTAAAAGTGCAACCAATCCAACAAGCCACTGATCCACACATTGATCCAAACCTTCCAAACCCCATCTTACAGCTGTAGAGCACAGTGAAGTAAAACATGTGTTATTAGGCATTTAACTTACTGGAAGCACTAATTCAATCTGATCAGGAACTGTATGTCCTGACTCCAACCTTCCCCCGTTTCGTCAAGCAGATGGAATCAGGCCCACAGGGATAGGGATACTACAACCTCCAGCGTTAGCATCAGCATAGAGAGAGGAAATAAGTCGTATGCCCCACAGTGTCTCAAACACACAAATGTTCACACTCTGCATATTCTGAATTCTCACACGGAGATGATGTCATCATAACAGAGCTGCTGACTGAGGCAGCAAACAGCATGCCCTCGTAGGAGAGAGAGAGCATCAGTGGGCAGCCTGAGTGTGTGTGAGTGTGTGTGAGTGTGTGTGAGAGATGAAGAGTGTGTGGGTAGCAGAGGGCTCGGTTGGATGGCTGGTTGGTCAGTTAGAAGGAAAACGCAGACATCCACAAACACAGACCTCTCAGCTCAGCTGCCATTTCTGACATCCCCCTTCACTCCTCATTGTGTTTTCAGCTTCGCCCATGTGCTTAATTTCATTATGATAGGATGTTGTTGACGATGGAGGACGGTCAGTGTTAGAGGCTGAGTCTAACCAACTGTCAAGATACAACATGACATTTAGATTTTAGATCACTGTTAGAGAAGCATGCAATGTCTGGGCTTTAGAGGCACTGGAATATATGACCTTTATAGATATTCATCAGGAACATGTACATCCTGAAACAATCATCATCATCATCATCATCATCATCATCATCATCACACTCCACCCCTCCTCTCCTTAAATCTGAGGGAGTTGGGAGAGTCTTGAAATGCCAGGCCATGTTGGAAATCAAAGCTTTCAAAAACAACTTCATTCTTTTAATCAGAGTCTGAGAAATTAGCCAAAGTCATCTGTGAGTCACTGCTACACATCAACACACAGCATTTATGGTCATTTTGTGATGAAGGGGAGGCACAGCAACTTAATGTAAATGATTCAGTTTGACCCCCTGGTAGTGCTGGGCCATCATTTAATTAATTAATTAATAATTTATCATCCTTCAATGGAATCATACCGGGATGAAATCATATATCAAGATATCATGATACATAATTACGTCGTCAAAATTGATGATAACAAGGAAACTCTATTTGGCACTAAAGTTCTTTATCAAAGGACAAAACACTTTTCATTTCTCGAGTATTTAATTCACACAGGAGAATACAAAACCATGTGGATATTTCCCATTGAATGACAGAAAATATGCTATACCCACCTCCGGAAGAACTTCTCACACATCCCGAGGGAGGTTGGGGACATGGAATCCGAATGGACCATGTTCAAAGCCTCTATTGTGGACGCGGCCGCTAGGAGCTGTGACCGGAAGGTTATCGGTGCCTGTCATGGCGGCAACCCGAGAACCCGGTGGTGGACACCGGAGGTGAGGGAAGCCGTCAAGCTGAAGAAGGAGACCTTCAAGGCCTGGTTGGCCCAGGGGTCTTCTGAAGCAGCTGAGAGGTACTGGCAGGCCAGAAGGGCTGCAACTGCGGTGGTCGCGGATGCTAAAACTCAGGCATGGGAGGAGTTCAGGGAGGCCATGGAGAAGGACTTTCAGTTAGCCTCAAGGAGGTTCTGGCAAACCGTCCGACGGCTCAGGAAGGGAAAGCAGGGCTTACCCCAGGCTGTTCTCAGCGGGGGGGCAGCTGACCCAGACGGGGGACATCTTCGGGTGGTGGAAAGAGCACTTTGAGGAACTCCTAAACCCGACCAACATGTCCTTTGCAGAGGAGGCAGCGCCTGAAGACCTGGGGGGGGGCACCCATATCCCTGGCGGAGGCCGCTAAGGTAGTCTGTTGGAGAAAGTGCTCCGCTGTTCCTGCAGTAGGTGGTGGAGAGGGTGGTCCAGGTTATCCAATATGGATAATAGTTTCTTCAGTGTAATAGTTTCTTCAGTCTCTTCAATGCCGCATGGAGGTCGGGATCAGTGCCCATGGACTGGCAGACCGGGGTGGTGGTTCCCATCTTCAAAAAGGGGGACCGGAGAGTGTGCTTGAATTACCGGGGTATCACACTACTCAGCCTCCCGGGGAAGGCTTATGCCAGGGTGCTGGAAAGGAGGCTCTGACCGTTTGTCGAACCTCGGATTCAAGAGGAGCAGGGCGGATTCCGTCCCGGCCGTGGAACAGTGGACCAGCTCTTTACCCTCGCAAGACTACTGGAGGGGTTCTGGGAGTTTGCCCAACCAGTCTACATGTGCTTTGTGGACTTGGAGAAGGCTTTCGACCGGGTCCCTCGGGGGTTCTTGTGGGGGGGTGCTGCGGGAGTATGGGGTGCCGGACCCATTACAACGGGCGATCCGGTCTCTGTACGACTGCAGTAGGAGCTGTGTCCGCATTCTCGGCAATAAGTCAGACACGTTCCCGGTAGGTGTTGGCCTTTGCCAGGGCTGCCCTTTGTCACCGGTCCTGTTCGGGACTTTCATTAACAGGATATCTAGGCGCAGCCTGGGGGTGGAGAATGTCAAGTTCGGAGGTCTCGGGATCGTCTCTCTGCTGTTTGCAGATGATGTGGTCCTGTTAGCCTCCTCGGATTGTAACCTCCAGCATTCACTGGGGCGGTTTGCAGCCGAGTGTGAAGCGGCGGGGATGAGAGTTAGCACCTCCAAATCTGAGGCCATCGTTCTCTGCCGGAAACCGGTGGATTGCTCCCTCCAGGTGGGGACGGAGTGCCTACCTCAAGCGAAGGAGTTCAAGTATCTCGGGGTCTTGTTCACGAGTGAGGGTAAGATGGAGCGGGAGATTGACAGGCGGATCGGTGCGGCTGCAGCAGTAAAGCAGGCGCTGCAGCGGACCGTCTTGGTGAAGATGGAGCTGAGCCGGAAGGCAAAGCTCTCAATTTACTGGTCGGTCTACGTTGCTACCCTCACCTATGGTCACGAACTCTGGGTCGTGACCGAAAGGACAAGGCCGCGGCTACAAGCGGCCGAAATGAGTTTCCTCCGTAGGGTGGCCGGGCTGAGCCTTAGAGATAGGGTAAAGAGCTCGGACATCAGGAGGGAGCTTGGAGTCGAGCCGCTACTCCTTCGCGTCGAAAGGAGTCAGCTGAGGTGGTTCGGGCATCAAATTGGGATGCCACCTGAACGCCTCCCACTGGAGGTTTTCCAAGCACGTCCAACTGGGAGGAGACCCCGGGGGAGACCCAGAACACGCTGGAGAGATTACATCTCCCAGCTGGCCTGGGAATGCCTCGGGATCCCCCAGAATGAGCTGGAACATGTTGCCGGGGAGAGGGAAGTCTGGGTCAGCCTGCTGCCACCGCGACACGACCCCGGATAAGCGGAGGAAAATGGATGGATGGATGCTATACCGTGATATTTATCGTTATTGTATCTATATATGAAATGACCTATATCGTTATAGAAGATTTTGTCCACATCGTCCCGCACTACCGGCAACAAAAATATTTGTTCCCTCTTGAAATATAAATAACAGAAACTGTCTGTTCTCAGAGAGAAACTGTTATACCACATGTCATTGTCGTATGCTGTAAGAGAATAATTCCTCCCCACTAGAGTTTCAATCTGGAGCTCGGTATCACATATTCACAGCTGAGGTAGTTTCCAGCAAACAAAAAGAGGTATTCTGGGCTGAAAACAGATAGTGATCTGGTGGATGTTGGAATGCAGCAGGTTTGGGATTTAGGGCAGGTGTGTATTTGTCCCTTCATGTTTTGGTATGTTTGTATTGATAGTGTGTGGAACAAATTGATAAATATATGAATGTATTCATCTCTTACATTCATTAATTAAAGTCCACAGTAAACACACATGCCAGTGTAGAGCCGAGCACTCTTTAGTTGGCTCATGCAGAAAGCTGTTAGCCTTGTTAACACTCCTAATCCTCCTCTCTGCATGGATTCATGCTATCAGTACTCAGGTGTGTTAAACATTACAACAAACACAGTGAGTCCCAGAATACTGTCACATTGAATCCCTGCCTCTCCAGAGCCAGAAGCTGACACTGGAATCTGTGATGTTTATTACCCTGATGTTGTCACGTCCCCTCACTGAGACCTGTCCCGCTCTCACTGATTCACTATTAAGACGTTGTAACACCTGCTTTTCCTAGACCTTCCATTTCAGACCATGTCCTCTGCTGCAGAGGTCAGTCAGCAGTAATAAATCAGGTGGAGCAGCTATTTGTGTAAATTTCCATTTCCACATATTTTGCACCTATGAAGATGAACGTCTTAATATATATATAACATGAGACCAATTTGCAATTTCTAGCTGCGCTGCTTTTCCTCCATTTCACCTGTTGTCTTTTAGTAAATGAAGACAAATGCAATGTGATTGTTTAGCGCCTAAAAAAGAGCTAATTATTATCACCCTAACTTCTAACTGAAGGTGATGCAAACAGCCCACAGAGATCACCATCACTAAGAGCCGAGCTCTCTTCATCTCCTCCTGAGTACCTAATAAGTTATTACTATTTTCAGTGACCCCAACACTGTGGCAGGACGACAGTGGTGTCACTTGTGATGTCATCAAACAAACCAAGCAAACAAACAGCCAAATATACAATATATGCACTGAACACTCTAGTTATGACAACTGATATTATGTAAGTGCATGTGCAATAGATACTTCAGAAATGTAAATGTAAGATCAGACTGGAGTTATTGTATCTACTATCAGACAACAAGGGTGGAGTGTTTCTTAAAGCCCATCAGCACTAACAGCAATCAGATTCCACTTTATTGCCAAATAGGTTTTTACTCTGCTTTGGTGTATTAGTTTTGGTAACATAAACATGTTACATTGTACATATGTACAATATATATGAATTCAAATGAAAGAGCAGTTTTAGAAGTGGTAGTTTTGCACAGAAATGTGCAAAACTGTCCAATAAATGAAAGGTTCACAGTACGAAGTATAACAAAAGAATATGTACACCGCATATTGATAGATATTAAGGGAAGTTAATGTAATGTGTATGAATTGTTAATGTAATGTCTATGAATAAGCGTCCGGGTCAGTGTGGGTCCTCGTTGATGAGGCCAGCAAATATTCACCTCAGTGAATGTCGTCACAGCCTTCATGGACATAAATGAAGTGGATTACATTGTATGTACTTGCTGTGCTCTCTGTTATCTTTTAGCATGTAATACTTACATGAATACAAGATGTAATGCCACACAGTCCACTGTGTATGTGTGTGTGTGTGTGGGAGGGACAGTTTCATTGTCACTCCACTCAGATACCATTTGACCCTTGACGCAAACTTGGGATGAGCCAATCAAAATCTGACAAGTCATTTACTGTGTCGGTGCCACTTGACTGAACAGCTCTCAGCCACTCAGGCCTTTGTCGCTATAGGAACAGTCTCGTCTGCACCGAGGAGAAGCCTCGCATTGCTTTGATGGATCATTTTTCCCTCCTGTGCCTTCGATATGTGGCCTGTTTCTCATTTATGGAGTGAGATTACAGGACATTTACAAAAACATGTCAGGACCACCACGACAGTTATACATCACAAGATATAACTGTGTAACTCAACATTGCATGCAGTGGTGCCAGAAACAATGTTTAATGGATGTATGATGACGTTTCTGCCTGACTTGTAAATGTATACATTGAAATACACATGGCACATCGAGTGTAAAATCCAAGTGCACATAAATTGATTGAAAGACACTGATCCAGTCATCCAAACAATCTCTATCGTCAAATGAATTTGGCCACATTAACAACAAAATGTGAATACAATGATAGGCAATCATTGTAATTGGAAGAAAACCCTGAATCTGACAAAGAACCTTTGAAGTTGCATTGAAACATTTTTCATTTGAGTGCAGTGCAGTGAGTGCAGTAATACTGCATTATATGCAATACACCAAACGTTCCACATGGGGGCACTTACGGTTCAGCTTCCAGCTGTAGGCAGGACTAACTGGCAGCATTACGAGTAAGAGTATCCCTGAGGAAACTCTCTTCACAAACAAGTCATATAGTCATGTCTTTCCAAGCGGGGGGGAAGAAGGGCTTCTTACTGGCCCCAATCCAAACTTAACAATACGTGTTGGTATCACCTCAGTGTAGGCATGAACTCAGTCACTGCCTGGTGACTGGTGGACATCTGCAGCTTTAACAAATCAATTTAGAATTCTGCAAACATTTTAGCAAATTCAAATTTGACTCAAGAATGGATGGAGAACATCTGGAGAACTGAGAGTGGTCCCAGTGGGCCGGCCCACCATACTGTCACTGCAGCAACACTGAGACAATAATGCAGAACATTACACTATGTTGTTTAATCCCACATCAGACTGGCATTCCTCTCTTTTTTTGCAAAAAAATGTTTTGTAAGTTATTTTTATGTGAAGGTAGATCATGTACATCACACCCATGTCTGCATTGGTCATATGTAATATGTGTGTGGAATACTCATTATTAATTAAAATGTACATATTAGTTATTGAATTACTTATTGGATTTAGGCCTGCCTATGTATTCTGCAGTAGAGGCAATACACACAAGCATATGCATTTGTTACATATACACAGTCAAAATCTAAATAGTAATTTATATTTGACAAACGTTAAAATAATGAATGCTCTTATGTTGGAAAGCAAAACTGTGAGATGTAATTCAAAGTTAAATGACTGCAACGCACATCAGCTGACTAATGCTGCATCATCCAAAACATATATTAAACCAAACACACACAGACAGACACACACACACACACACACCTTCATTAGCGACGGTTGAGTTTGTGTCAAGATGTGAAGCTGACACCACAGTGTTTCAGAAATCTACCGGCAAAAACTGAAAAGCTCTGAACTGGGAGCTCAAAAATGCCACTGGACTGTCATTTTGTGACATTGAACCATTTAACTCCCATTTATTTAACACTAATGGTGAATTAGTCAGTCACCAGTGCAGCACTGACGGCTTTGATAAACTCAGTCAGCTCTCTACACCTACAGATTACCAATAAAACACGTCTCTTCAATTAGAATTACCAGCAGTACAGTCACATTTCATCACTTTTCTTGATGGCCCCATGAATAGTACTACTGAACAGTCTACAACAATACATTAAGTAATATAATATCTAATACAACCACAGACACAGTACATTAACCAACAAAAAAACTGGTCTTAAACTGAACATCTTTTGCAGCTGTTTCACAATAAAAGCCTCACATTAAAGACAATTGTGATCGAATAGTATGTGAAGTAACTGTTTACCCACTGATGCTAGCTTGGCTTAAGTCCGTTAGAAGGAGATCTAATGTAACATCTAGAAAGATGAATACCGTAAAAGCATGTTTAGCTTGGCATTATTTCCTGACACGCACTTTAAAGTAATCCACTATTTAGATATGTTGATTTATTTTTAAAACGTTATCACAGGAAACAAGATAGAATAATTTAAATAATTACATATTTACATCATTAGTAAATGTCCCAGAGCAACCAATTCTACTTGAATGGGAAAGGGTTAACACTACGTTTTAACACTACATGTCATTCACACATTCATACACTGATGGCAGGGGCTGCCAAGGTGCCACCTGTCCATCAGAACTATCAAACACTAACACCCATTAATGGCATTCAGAAGCAATTTGGGGTTAAGTGTCTCGCCCAAGGACACATCGACATGGACTAGCGAAGCTGGGGATTGAACCGCCGATCCTCTGATTAAAGGACAATCCGCTTTTCCACTGAGCAACAGTTGCCCCGAAACTAGATGTGAATAGTTTCAGTTTGAGAAAGTTGCAGCTCAACTCTCTCAAACTGAACTGTGACAAAGTGGCGAATTGTGATCATCATTGGTTCCAAAGTCGTCGCAAAAACCACACACAACATCTGCCTTGCTGTCCACAGCTCCACTGTCTCCTTCCCAACCAAGTTTACATCTCTCACAGAGATCTGAATGAACTCACATGGCTCCTAGGTTGAGAGACAAGCTTGCATGGACTCAAAGAGGACACTAATAGAAAGTGTAGAGACAACGGGTAACTAGCACCGACCCTTGTAATGGCCAGAGGATACATGGTCAAGGACTCATATAGGAGCAAAGGAACTGAGTTTGTAAAGAAAAATGCAGCATACACTCATTTATATGTGACGTCGAGTTAGCAATACATGGAAAATTTGACTTTTTTGGTTTAAAAAACATCCTGATGATTTTTATGCTGGAACTAGCCAAGCCAGCAAGTGGCCATCGCTGGGTGGCTGTTGCCCCCCTCCTCTCATCCCTCTCAGGGGGGAGATCACATCCCTGTGATACAAGGAACAATGACATGTATTGATTTTATGTGACTCATTATTTAGGTGTGCATATAGATGCAGCCATTTAGAATTTCCTTCTGGTCCATGGCGAGGCCCAGGCAGATCTGTGGTGGATCCCTGCTGCGACCCTTCCGGGTCCTTGTCTGAAATGAGATCCCTCTAAATGACTTGGTGACCACGGTGCTGACTCATAATGCTACTGAATCACCATGTGTGGAAACCAGCTGCAATGCTTCATCAATCCATCAGGAGGAGCAGTGATCATTGAAGCTGAAACAGTTCACTGCTGTAATGTTTCCCACACAGAGCATGAAGGATGAAATTGTGGTTGCTGTTTAATGTATTTGTTCAACCATCAACAAAATTGTGCTTTGTTCATAAATGTAGTGTAATGATGAAATCAATTAAAACGGTCAGTGTGGCACATATTTTGCACTTGCAAAGGAAACCCCCTTTAAGCAAAAGAAAAACATGCGTTAGAATTTGTCACAGAAAGACCGGCAGAGCTTCCAGATAATTGTGAGGGCTTATACGCGCTTGGAAGATGATTAGAGGTGAGGAACTACACCGAATATACAAAAACTGTGACGTCACCCTATACAATAATCATGACAGCCGTTCTGCTGTGTTAATGTAGACCAATAGATATGCTTCTCTACATACATACCTTCAAATGAACAAAACTGTCATTTATCAAACAAAAACATCATCTCTTATAGGAGTAGGATGGTGCAGGTACGTTTCTCTATCAATCAACCAGCCCAGATTGCATCAATTCGAACCTGAAACATGGCATCCTGCAACAATGTTGCAATTGGACACAAAGCGAGCGGACAAAGGGGATGAGGACGAGTGTGTATACTTACATTCATATGCTGAGATGGACATTATAGACATGCACTGTATATCTTTTGAGAGGCTCTGCCTCCTCCAGCGTATTGAACTCTCTGTCTCTCCCTTTCCCTTATTTGCGTACACTGAGCCAGGCTTACAGCTCAGATCTCAGCAGGCCTGTTTACAGCTCGCAAAACACAGATTTTGCTCCTTACTGAACCCAAACCCTTCATTAGCATTACAGAGTTGGCTAGAGTCAGAGTTCAATCTCATTGGTCAGGGCTAATTATGTTGCTCACTGATCCTTCGTCACTGTAACACACTGCAGTGGAATCGGGCTCCTACTTAGATTGAATCATCAAAGAGTGGACTATCCAGGATAACCCCTAATGTAGGCTTCCTTTTTGATCGCACTTAAGGGAACAGTGTGTAAGATTTAGGGAGATTTATTGGCAGAAATGGAATTTATATTCATAGCTTTGTTTTCTTTTGTGAAAAATCATCTTAAAACTAAGAATTGTTGTGTCTTTGTTACCATAGAATGAGTCCTTCATATCTACATAGGGAGCAGGTCTTCTTCACGGAATCCTTCATGTTTCTACAGTAGCCCAGAACGGAAAAACTAAACACTGGCTCTAAAGAGAACCTTTCGCACATTTGCGGCCACTGTAGTTCTCCAACACACTTGGAAAGTGCGGTGTGAGCGGAGGGTTTTTAGTTGGATGCAATCTGCAACCCCACCACTAGTTGCCACTCAAGCCTACACACTGCTTCTTTAATGGGCCATCGATGGTCATCCACGATCTTCTGCCCTCTCTGAGTGTGAGGACCTTTGTAACACACACAGACAACACAGACCTCCGGGCAGTGCAATCCTTCTGCAGCTCCGGCCACTGGGGCCGTACAAACTAAATATTAAGTGAATAAATCAGAAGTCATGTCTGAAAAGCCTTGCACACATTCAGAATTAAAAACTTTGAATTCTGAATTTTGTCAGGTTATAAAACTGATCATTTCTGACAGCCAAAGTTGATTTGCAATTTATCTTTTGTGCCAATTGATGTGTCTGTGATTATATTTTTTGTGACTGATTAATTATGGTTACATATTTTGGTATCCTTTACAGCATTTATGCCATATGATCTCAATGTAATCTGACATTAATCTCTGATTCCAAGATTAACTCATCACTAAAAACTGTAAAACATCTTGTCTCCGCCCATCCCTCTCCTTCTCTGCTGCTGAACCTCTGATGCATCCCTTCACCTCATCCAAACTAGACTACGTCAACAGGATTCTTTATAGCACATCATCCAAAGTTGTTATAAACTCCAGAACGCTGCTCGTCTGCTGTCTCATTCCTGCTCCTGTGACCACATCACCCCTGTCCTGAAATTCATCTCCTGTCTCCCTCCTACTTCACCCGTCTCCACTGCCACAATGCTTCCTGCAGCCTGTGTTCCTCTGACACCATCCAGGACCAAACACTGGACCTGAGCCTTTCCATTGCAGCCCTGTTGCTCTGGACCTCTTTTCACAAACACATCTGTTACTGCACCAATCTATGTTCAAGAAATGACTGCTTTAATGTTTGACCAAATATGTACTGTGTTTTGAGTTTTCAAGGTTTTCATCTTTCATTTTATTTATCACTCAAAGTGTCTTTGATTATCTTGATAAGCACTCTCTAAATCAAATGAATCATTTTTTAAATGATTAACCCTTTAATCAGCTCTTTGGAAGTTGTCACAGTGAATACAGAAGATTCATAAGGCAATCTGTCTTGCCAATGTAATTAATCATTTATCATTAACCCTTCCAAGGACAGATTCATCTCAGTCATGTGGAATAATTTGAATTCACATTTATATTTGGAGACATTAAATACTAAGTTTGCCTGAATGTAAGGCTCACCTTAGTAAAAGGTGACAGGGTATCAAAGGTGATAATGGGCATGGTTATGACTGACATATCTTCCACATTCTTAGTATTGTATCCATTCCTTGTCATTACTATTCTAAAGCTATTCAAAATCACCAAGTTAGTTATTTAACAGCAATATCATGTTTCCATGATGAAAACCATAAAAAAGCAATTGCCATGAATTGTTACACACAAATAAAAACAAAAAAACAAAACAAGAGACTAAATGTCCAATAACAGCTGGAGGCTGTGCTGCTTCCTCACACTCAAACCACTAAACTTAGAGAACACAACAACTGTACTCTAGCATGTACTGCACACTACACAGCTAATTATAAAGTAAAACAATATATATTAACTTGAAACATATTCCCTTATTCTCCCTCTGTACTATACTTTAATCTATGGAACTCAAAGAGCCATAGTTCAAACCTCAACCTCCTGTGTGAAGTGGATGAGACTGAACACATGAAATGACATGCATCATTAGGCTATTAATGTGCTATTAATGTCAGTGCAAGTGGAGAGTGGTGGAAACAAACTCAGTGGAAACCTAAAAGGTCAATGGTTGTTGATAGATCACCAGCCAGCTACTCCATTAACTGACACAAGGCAAGTCTCATAGGAAACATCTCCTGTCGAATGAACTCCATCAATTTAGAGAAGCTGTTGGATGGAAAGAGATATTTGTAATTACACTGCATATAAGAAATGGAAGGGGCAGTAAAATCAGGGGAGCGGTGGATGGTTTCATTATTGCTGCATATGTAGCTGGACTCTCAGTTTTTAACTTACAATGAAGGATCTTATGCATCTTCTGTTTACCTTAATGGAGCTTTCTTGGCCATGTTGCTGTTGATGAGGAGTTTTAATCTCAGAGGGATTCGATGACAGTAAAAAAGAGAATTGAATAAGTAAAACCTGTGTGCTGGTATCTTACAAACACTGTTGTGTAGGCATGACTCAGTCATATTAAATGTAGTTTTATAAACGTAGTTCAGGAACGGGATTTAAGTATTTAAGCACAACGAACTCGTTCACTCCCTCTTCGACTCTCTCGTCTACACACGACGTCGACAGATGCTCTCTAACTCAGCAGACGCTCCATCCCTACACCCCTCGATCTACACCCCTCGATCTACACCCCTCTACCTACACCCCACATCCAGACGAGCAACGCTCTCTGACTCAGCTTTCATACGACCCAAGACAGACGAGCAACGCTCTTTGACTCAGCAGACGAGCAACGTTCCATCCCTACCCCACGCTCCTACCTCGAACCCTACGAGCAAACGCTCCCCTACGAGCAAACGCTCTCCGACTCGGCTTCAAGCTTTCATACGACGCAAGACAGACTTGCGACGCTCCCTGACTCAGCTTACATACGCTTCAACTCAAGGCACGACAGACAACAATATCTTAAAACCGCTTACCTTTCACAAAGGCTCTCCTCAACCCTTCCGGACGACCAGCCATATCCCGAAGCTCCCTCGTTTTACAATTCAGAGTCTCGCATTTCTACACCGTAGGCACAACTACGAGAGCAATTTTGGGGTTAAGTGTCTTGCCCAAGGTGTCTTACACATCGACATGCGACTAGCGGAGCCGGGGATTGAACCGCCGCCCCTCTGATTGAAAGACGGCCCTGCTATCCATTTAGCCTCAGTCGCCCACCTTCCAGCTTCTACCTTCCAGTTCCACCCACCTCGGCCAACTTTGGCTAACTCCTCCCACCTCTACCGGCTACCCCAGCTGCACAGACCGCTCCAACAACAGAACAAGTAGGTATATGGCACAGCTAAGGGAGCAGCTGCCAATGCCGCCCCCCTCTTCCTCCACCCCTACCCCCATTAGCGTTGCCATCCCACCTTAAACGCGCCTCATTTCCACAGCTCCGCCAGCAGACAATTCCAGCGTTCTGACTTATCCCCCCCCCCACCAGTTTCACTTTTAGCCACAGCTAACCCTATCCTCGGACAATTCTGAAGTCGTTGGCCCTTTGCCTTCCAACAACCCTAGGAGGAGATCCCCGAGGGATATCGTCCCTCCACAACGCCGTTCTTCCACCCCCTCGAGATCCAGCCGCTCGAGCAACGGCCAAAACCACAGCGACCTTTCTTCCCCACGCCAACGCTCCAACGGCCCCATACATCCCGCATTTCAGAGTGGACAGTCTCTCGACTGAAGTATGAACTCACCCAGCTCAACATCCATTTCCACCAGTCCGACAGAAAAGCAAACTCTTCAAACTGCTCACGGCTGCTCGGCACTACACCTCCCTCGATTGCCGAGCCACCAGCATCAGGTGCTACGTCGACGCCCAGACAAGCCCGGTCACTCACACCAGCCCCTCTAGAGGGCCAGTTCGTATCGCACCCCCTCCTTACTCTCTCTGCACCAGGGATATCTCACCCTGCAGCCTCTTTTCCCCAATCTGCACTTCTAACCCACGCACACGCAACCTTTCATCCCAGCATCTTTTTCACTTCTCTCGCTCCTGCCTTTCCGTTCAACACAACACAGGCTATCGATCCCGATAACTACATGAACCTCGCCCAATTATCGAGCCATCCACACGCAATCCCCACATCTCCTGGGAATTGTTAAACAAGCTCGGTCGCTGCACTCAAACAGCCACTCCCCACCTGAGCAGACATCACCAGGCTCCACCTAAATTACCAGCCCGGACTACTCCACGAAGTACATAAGAATCGATCACGCCACGTTCCCCATTCGCCTCGCAGGCAAAGAAGCCGGTCACCTAAGGCAGACATCACCAGCACCTCCTAGTCCTTACCACCGATCCCAACTACCGGTACCTTTTAGTTTCCTTCGGAAGGACGTGTATTACTCCGCCATGCGTCCGTCCAAGAGCAGCCAGAAAATTTCTTACCTGAATCCGGACAAACGTCTTGTCACCGCAACCTCTCGGTGCATCTCTTAATTCCACTGTCTTAATCACCACGGCCATTATCGTGCTACCTACTGCCACCCCCTGGCACGGAAGAGTATTTAATTACGTAGCCAGCCACTATGTTGCAGGCCCAGACGCTCAACCATGGCCTTCTCCAAACCCAGCACACGGTCTAAACACTTGGCTTTTCTCCACCAGATCCCCACACCTTCCTCCGATCTACGAAATGCATTCCACAGTCATAGTAGCCATTGTTTTGGGGCACGAACGGTCCATCAAGACCATTGCCATCCATTCGGAATATAGCGCCTAAACGGCTGCCCCTCACTTCGGACCTCCTCACCCCCAGCCCAGGTCATCCGTCTCCCTTCACGGACAAAGCATTAAAGTCCACGTTCTTGCCAGCTTCTTTCGCTGCTCCGAGTTCACCGCCTTGGACTCCATCCGTCCCGACATGCCCCCACGTTCGACATCACATCCATCCTCCCGACACAGTCATCTATCGCCTCAAATGCCGCAAGACCAACCAATACGGTCCACTTCAACATCTACCGTTTCCGACCAGACTCTTACTCGAGTCCGTACGAACCCATCCGTGACTACTTAAGCCCAGATTTCAGCCAGCCAAATTCCCCGCAAGATCCCTGTCACGGTCTCGGGCTCACCACCACTTCCGCCCGATCCAGAATACCCCCCCGAGTTTACTCGGTGCCGCCTCCACCTCTTCAAGCCAAGGAATTTCCAACCACACCCTCAAGATACGCGATCGTCGGTCTTGCCCCGCATACCTCAGGTAAATTCGTACCAACCCAAACGACTCCAGAAACGGCCATCGGCATCAGTCTTTATGGAGCTATCTTTTGGGGACTCTGCTCCGCCAGAGCTTCCGAAGAGATGGCCCCCACCCTACAGTCTCCAGTCCCCCCGTTCCCACCAGTTGCCGGACATCAACGGTCCCCCATCGATCGCCTAACCTCCTTTCTACAAACCCTCCTCGTTTCTTCTTCCTGACATCCCTTCATCCCTCGACCCCTTCATCCCTTCATCCCTCGACCCCTTCATCCCTCGATCCCTTCATCCCACGACCCCTTCATCCCTTCATCCCTCGATCCCTTCATCCCTCGACCCCTTCATCCATCCATCCATCCATCCCTTCATCCATCCATCCCTCGACCCATCGACCCCTTCATCCCTTCATCCCTCGACCCCTCCATCCCTTCATCCCTCTACCTCGACCCCTACCCCACATCCCTTCCTCCCTACCCCCACATCCCATCATCCCTCGATTCCTTCCGCTTCTTGAATCTAACAATCTTTCCACTATGCAATAAACCTCTCGAAACTCATACTGTTATTGGCGTGGTCCTTGTTAGTGAACTAGCTAAAGGGCTTAAAAGAAACATACCTGCAAACTCATGAGGTGAAAAAGGTGACAGGCTTGAAACCCTGTTGAGCGAGCTTTAAAATGTAGCATTCTGGTGTACTCTGAGAATAAAATTAAGTGATAAGACAATATTTACTTTAAGCAAATAACTAATTTATTATTCAGTGATTAATCAGTATTTCAGCTCTAGTTGAACAGCTGGCTAGTTAGCTTCTTTTTTTTCCAATCAATATTATTATTATTATTATTATTATCCTTTATTTAGACAAAATCAATTGAGAACGAGGTCTCATTTTCAAAGGTTTTAGTCTTATAAAAGCAAAGATAGCAAGAGTAGCGAGAACCATCGCCTATGCAAAATAAAGTGATTAGTTTTCATTGAACCCTGTTACTGTATGGCTTCATATTAACTTCCACTGTTACTGTATGGCTTCATATTAACTTCCACTGTTACTGTATGGCTTCATATTAACTTCTACTGTTACTGTACAGCTGTTAGAATTGTGGCCTATCTTCTATTTGCAATTAATATGCATTCAATTAAATTTATTTATTTTTATTGGTTTATTTGAACGGGACAGTGCACATTAATAAAAAAATTTCTGCAAATGTGCCAGAGTTAGCCAAAAGGCTATTTTTCATCTGTAGTCCCAAAGGCAGATGTTACAAAATAAACTTAAAAACAATGTAAGATTAAAGTTAAAAGGTTATACAATATTGTCACGATCAGGCTTTGCCTTGTGTGTTCTGTGTGTTTCTTTCTGTAGCTCCTCACTCTACCTGTCAGCCACTCCCACAGCACCAGTCCAACTCCCTTCACCTGTCCCTGATCAGTAATCAAGCACTCCGTCATCAGCACAACTCTCCTCACATGTTCTAGTCACCTTATAAACCCCTGTCTCTCAGTCACTCACTGCCAGGTCATTGTTTGTGTTCTACCCGCCCGTTTGTCTCGTCCTGGTCCCGGTTCCCCCGGCTGCCTGCCCTGCCTCGTTTCCCGCTGGATTTCCCTCCTCGTCTCTTGTTTTGTGCTTGGACTCCCTGTTGTGTGGTAATTATTTCCTATTTGTGTGGAATAAAACGCCTTTTTTCACTACACCTGACTGTCTGCGTTTGAGTCCTCATCATGCCCCGTGACAAATATTGACACTTAACAATGTGTGCGTAAACAATGAAAAAAGTGAGAATAAAACTGTTATACATTGTCAAGTACAGACAAGACATGCAACACAGATGCTCTCAAAGTCAACACACACAAAGCAAATACAAAGGATAACTATGTTAAAATAGAAACATGGACTAAAAACAGTATTATGCTGTAGTTGTTTAGACACTAAAAAACATCCACGTCAGAGGCACAAAACATAAAAGCATACAGAGTATCCAGTTCAATTATTTAAATGATAATCTACTCTGGCTAAAGTAGTTCATCAAGAGTAAAATAATAGCTGTGATCTATACAGACCTCTGCATTAGCAACCCGCTGAAATTAAGGTACAGGCACCTTAACCCTCTCATTACTTCAGGGCCCTTTGGAACAACAGCACGTGGGACTGTTGGTACACTGGCTGTGGTCATCACAGTGAACAGTGTGATGAGAGGGCATGTGAGCCCTTGTTGCTGTAGTTCATCTCCTTGGAGCAGAGGCTGCATTTAGCATAGCCTGCCTTATCAATGAACTTAAAATACTGTGACAGCAGAAAGCTGTACTCACGTCTGTTTAGACCTCCACCTTTATCCAGGCCCAGCTCCACCTTTATCCAGGCCCACCTCCACCTTTATCCAGGCCCACCTCCACTCACAGCTCAGCCCTGCGTCAAGCTGCGCTACACAACCAGCCTCCTCTCCCTGAAGCTTTTTGACCTCATCATCTCATCAGTATCTGGGCCTCATGTTTCAAGTTATTATGAAATCGCCTCATTCTACTTTGAGTTAAAAAAAACAACCTGCAACCAGATCCGTCGGTGTTCTGGTTTAACATTGAGTGACCGCGGGAACGAATGTTTCATCACGTTACTTTTTTTCCTCCTAAATCGTGATGACGAACATTAACAGCCGACAAAGTTCCGCATGCAGTGGATGTTAACTTAACCCAGCAAGTATGAACGGTAACGGAACATAACATAACTTAAACTTTAACGGAGGGAAATGAAGACGCTGTAGACATCTTTTATCGCTGATTGGCCAAGACTCGTCACATCAGAGATGTTTTATTGCGAAGATCACGACATCACGTTTTCTCCTCGTCTCACTCCAATCTGAGAAACGCTGGCTGGCCAGTTGACCCCCCCCAAACAAAAAAAACCCTCTACGGATCTACACGATTCACGTGTATGACATATTTTGATTCAAAACGGTGAATATTGCCGAAAAGCAACAAGTTTGCAGGTATGAAGAAATGTACAATAAAGGCTTTAACATTCTAAAAACACAGGGGTGTCGACCAGTCTCCAAGCTTCTGGCCCGTGCAAGCTCTCTAACCTGTGATTCATCCTCAGTGCCACTGTGTCTCTTCTTCAGCTTCTCTGTCAGGGTCTGTTTCCACTTGCAGACGGTAACTAGCGAGGGCCATTTCACTGGGCTCAAATTGAGATTGAGCCCCATACTCAGGCTCCCAAGGTCCGGGGCCCAGCCTCGCAGGATTTCCATGGACAGTCTTTTCTTGAGGGTCCCCAGGCCCTCGGAGCGTGGAGGGGACAGGAGGTTTGGAACACTTCCGCCGTGGAAAGTGTAGCCCAGGGACGAGTTACTCAACATGCTGTCCCACCGTCGCTTCCCCACAGAGCTCATCTGGAACCTGGTTTTGTATGTACCCTGACTGACAGAGGTCACCATGCAGGTCAGACAGCTTCCACTACCAGCCGCGCATCCTGTTTTAGTAAAGATATCCCAATGAAGAAAAAATTGCCCACATCTTCAGAAGTAAAATAATCAATGGATGAGCTGTACCTCTAGATACCATCTTAAACCGTGTTCAAAATCAACTTCTCATCCATGAGAAAGAGTTTATGTGAATTGGAGGCTCTGCCCCGGACACATCTGCCCACTGCACAGCTGTGTTTTGGTGTGACACAGAGTGGTGGACTTTAGAACAATGGATGTAGTGAAGCTGTCGAGGACAGTTCACTCTAGGGGAGTGTAAGCAAAGGGGAAACACTTGCGACACATACTCAATATATCTGATTGGGTGAGAGCTGCAGTGGCTGGGCCACAGACGTGGATCTGATTGGATTAGACAGGGTAAAGTGCTGGGTGCTGGAGCCCACTGATATAAATCACATGGAGGCATAATTAATGCCTGAGGGGAGTCAGCTCTGTCAGGAAGCCAAAACTAGATTAGAGACAGATCAATGGAGCACGTCAGGAGAAGAGGTGGAGCAACAGAGGCCCATGCCACAAACCAACATACACCATAATGAGCAGAAAACAAATAGAAACAACAACATAGTCTCTGCAGTGGGAGATAAATCAAAATACAATACTGAACACTGGCTTGAGGCTAATTGAAAATTCTCAGAATAGAGCGGCTTTAACCTTTTGTCTCACTCTTTTGTGATTGGAGCAATCAGAGGGAAGAGGTGCAGCCAGAAAAGAGAGAGACGAGCGGCTTCATCTACCTGTCTGTCTCCTCCTAATCTTCCTCCTCTCACTCTGCGTTCTCCGTCTCTTTCATTTGCTCATTTGTCAATGACCTCTTGTCTCCCTCGCAGCGTATAACCGTCTTCCTCCCACAAACCGGTCTCTCGTGTGTCTCCCTCGTTGTCTCCCTGCCTGTCTTCCGCTGGATCAGGCAGCAGGAGGATGTGTGGAGGTTAGAACAACTCAGACCTCAGGCTCGAGCTGCCTGGAAGCAGCAACACTCTCTGCGTCAGCGCCGGATGACTGCAGGATGCGCCTGGCATGACATTGATAAATACTTACAGGTAGGAATAAAACAAGGTAGAGGGTAAGCAGAAAGTAAAAACAGTGCTCTGCTCGGAGCAGACATGTTGACAGGCTTAAAAATATAAGAGAGAGTCAAACAGAAAACCCCCTCACAAATTGCCACGTTTCTATGTCACTTTGGTCTCCAGATGCTTGACATCAGCCCTCTCAAAACCCCACTTGGCTATCAAGCTACTGGAGTGCACATCCATTATCGAAAGGAGCTGGTTTGGTTCCCACGCAGCAAATGGCTGCTTTGCCAGCGGGATGTCATAAGAGTAACCACAGGAGAGTAAAAGAGGGCCAGAGAGAGATTTGGAATAGAGCAAGTTAATCCATGAGAATGGAAATGGAAGAGAGAGGCAGAAGGAGAGAAGAGATATGTGGAAAAAGAGTCTCTAGAATGGTTGGATCTTTATATGAAACAGACAAAAACCAAGCCAATTTTTTTTAGATAAAAACACAAATTATGAGAATAACAAATAAATGTATTCATTTAGTACTCAGCTGTCCATCACCTGTTTGACCATTTCAACTCACGCAAATGAGGCGAATTCGCGTATTTTGCGTTATTCACGCCGCGGCACTCGCGTCTATTTGCGTCTGTGCATTGACTTTGTATGTAATCTACTCGCGTGAAAAATTCACGCCGCGTTTTGGTGTGAACACGGCATTACCGCCCAGCACTAGCCGCCACTGATATCAACAGTTGATATCAGTGGCGGCTTGTGCTGGGCGGTAATACCGGTTCAACCGGTATACCGGTTTTAATTTCTCGTATGATATGAATTTTTCACACACCGTCACAGCTGAAACAACTGCTGTCGCTCTTCAACAGGCAGCAAAATAAATTGTTCACTGCTATGAGCGATTCAGTCGGAGCTAGTTATCTTAAGTGTATTGAGAGGGACCCCTAGTCATGGTTATAACTTTATAACAACAATTAATAACCCACAACTAACGCTCTTTAACAGGGCAAAACACCACGACACAACAGTTTGTGACACATAAACAATTTGTAACACTAATAATTGTACATATAACTGTTTTGCTAGCCCGCTAGCAAAACAGTCTGCTAACAGCTAGAAGAAGCTCCGTCGCTACATTAAAGAACAGAAAAGAGCGATGCAGGAGGAACAAAGAGAGACCGGAGATGCACCAATACAATTTGTGCTCAAGAGAGGAGCTGTGTCTGCTGTTTGGAGGTTTTTTGGTTTTAAAAAATCTGACATAGATCAAAGGACGATATAGTGTAAAGTTTGTCGAGCCGCTGTTATTGCCTCTGGTGGCAACACTAGCAATTTACTCCATCACCTCAGCGGAAAACATTTGTTGGAATACGAAGAGTGTATGCGATTACGGTCCTCGGATGCTTTTTTGGGTATTTTGGTCAGACACATATGCAACGCTGATCACCGTGTAATATGTGTGGTATTTGTTATAAATGTACGTTGGTACATAGAGGGTGATGAGAAGCTGTACATGGAGGGACTTAGGACCCAGGGGAATGTAGGTGAAGGAAAGAGGAAGTGAAGGAAACAGGAAGTGACGGAAGACACGTCACACAGACAGCTGTTCACCGCTCACTGGCCGGCCGGTTCTTGTGTTAGTTTTCGGCGTTAATTAATTAATGCCTTAACGTGGAAAAAAATAAATACCGTGATATACTGTGAAACCGCCAGAATCTTACAAAAGACCGTGATACACATTTTTGGTCATACCGCCCTGCACTAGCGGCGGCCCGTGCATTGTATACCTGGGCCTTCACTGCTTCAGGCTATGCTGTCCTGCAGCTGAACCATCTCCTAATAACCTCATGATGGTGCCACAGCTATGGTTATTATTTGTTTCTAGGGGTGTAACATCACGTATTCGTATTAAACCGTTCAGTTAGAGGCTTACGAACCAAACAATACGTTTGAATAATACTAGTGCATTTGGAAAATGCAGAAGCTTAAATTGTAGGAAATATAATGTTTTCTGCGCTCACGTAGGAGACAACGGGCTGTGAACTCTGAACCCGGAACAAAAAAAACAAAAACAAAAAACAGCTGAGGCGCACCGCAAGTGTTCTGGGAGGCTACGCTAAACTAGCTTAACGGGAAAACAACAGCAGCAACACACATTCTGCTACACACTCAAGGACCATTCAGATATTAGATGTAAAAAAACAAATGCTGCTCACTTAAAGACAAACTCCATCCTCCTTTCTTTGTTAACAAAGAGTTTAATCCCAACTCACAAATCCGTTTCTCCTCCTTCAGCCATTGAGTGTTAAAAAAACAAAGCTAGGTAAAAAATAAATAATCTACACCAAGCAAAAATGTCATAATTTCTTCCATATCTTTCAATTTGAACTCTTACTACTCCGACTAAGCTTTGCCGGCTTCCTTAAGTTTCGTTTCACGATAGTCACGTGCTCGCCCACTGACCAATCACAGCACACGCTGCACCTCACTGCAGAGCTGCACATAGTGCTGACATAGTTGTAGGCCAGCTAGCAGGCTCTGGCACGTCAAAGAATACGCCCAACATGTCAAACTAAAGATCTGATTGGTTGAACACTATGACAATCAACAATATCGTCCCCATTCACTTAAACTGCACATGGATGCACATGTGAGTCTGTAGGCCTCGGGCCCCTCTTCTTACCTAGAGACACAGTGGTGAAATCTGATTGGATAATAGCTCTACTTAAAACAAGCTGCACTGGAAGCAGAGCAACTGAGGAAGACAGTAGCTGTGCAATGAGATGATAAGATAATGGGAAAAATATTTTTATAAATTATAATACATGTAGTCAGTGGCGGCTGGTGGAACATGTTCTAGGTAGGGCCATCATATCAGTTTCAGCAAACATCCCAGTATGATTTAATGCAAAAAAATGTAAGTATCAAACACGCATTACTACTTTGCAGTTAAATATTTAACATTTATTCCAACACGAAATAAGCAGTAAATAACACTTTGATAAACACATCAGGACATCTTATTTTAGTCACCCTCACAGGGAATGCAGTATAATATATATCATATAATATTCAGTATAATATAAAACACACACATACATATATCTATATAATATAATATAATCGAACATGTTTATTTATTGAGATGCCCCTATGGACCTTGTTATAGGAGGTAAAGATCAGGAGAAGTAAACATGAAGTGTAATTATGAATACTGATGTTAAATTAAGCTATGATGAGTTTTCACTGTTAATTTACCATCTCAATTAAATGTTGCTGCCTCCATGACCAAGTTAAGCAGATGAGACTGAGGACAACTGTACAAGAAGATGTTCACTTTGCCTAATATGTAGCTTGACAGAGTTCTCCATGTGTGTCCTGGTGTTCTCATGTTTCCTTACTTCCTCATCCCTCACTCCCTAACTGTCCATGCTGGATCTGTCCCCGTTTTAAAAAGCTAAATAAGTTATTAGCATGACTGCATCCAGCTAGCCAAACCTGTCTGGTGTACAGCTACTAGAGAAGCTTTGCATGTACTGCTTCCCTTTCCTGCTAGTCTGCTGTCTGATTGTGGGGTCAGGCTGATCCGGGATCAGCTCTTTGGCCTGCAGAATCTCCACCAAAGTTCTCCTCTCAAACGGGTCTTGGAGGAGTAGAGACTAGTCCTGAGGAGAACGCGCAGCCTGGGGCCAAACTAATTCAAGTCAAGTTGAGGATGCTGATTGGCTAAATTGCATGTCACTCATTTATATCTTTAATCGGCAATTGGCTAAACTGCTTCATGGACCCGCCTCTTTTGGGCCAATTCTCGATGGCCCCAAGCTGCTGAGACGTGCACACAGGCGGACGTACAGGAAGAGCATATATTTTGCGCAGATATCATATTTTACAAATATTACTGGGTACATTCCATATTTCAAAAACACAAATATTGACAATTTGTATAATTATTTTTTTGCGGCTCAAGGAGGGGCGCTCAAGGTGGGGCCAGGCCCCATGGCCCTCTATTGGCCAGTCGCCACTGCATTTCAGAAAAAATATTAAATTATAAAATAGCTATAACTTTGTGATTCTGTTTAGGCCAGCAGAGAAGGCCTTGCTGGTCCTGACGGGCCACCACTGGTTGATATTTAAGAAAACTTTCTTTTAGGTTCTGTGAGTTCAGTTTACTGTGAATCCATTTTGAAATGGCCGGATGCGTTGCTGCTTTTTAGCTGGACCCAATGCTGACAAAGACTAGTAAGGGTGGTTTAATGGCGATGGGTGGGTGTGTTTGAAGAAGCTCTTGGTGTCAGTCAGGTGATGCTGACAGTGGACACTATTCAAACATGACCCATACCATTCATTGTGAAACCAAATTTCAATCATCGATACATACTGTACAAGTACATTCATGAAGTTTGACCCACTGAGCTACAGCTGCTTCAAATCAGACTTACACTGCCACAACAGTAAAACCCAGACTACAAGCATTCCAACCCTGTATTCATAGATCAGATGTCGCTGTGCTGCACAGGCCATCTCTCACAAAGAGCCTTTCTCAGCAGATGACGACACCTGCCTTAGCCTGCTCAAAGAAGAAGCATACTGTAGTGTTCGGATGCGGCAGCTCTCCTCTCTTCACTCAGCTAATGCAGCTGCATACATGTATGGTGCCTCCATCATACATTAAGACTTGGGATTTTTGCAAGTGTCACTTCTGACTTGTGGGACCTTCAAGGACTTCCTGCAGTGAAAATTGTATTTTTAAATGAATTACATCTCTGCAACTCCAGTACGATACAAACCCCTCCCCTACTTTGTTAGCTTATCTATGTGGGCTCAGTTTGTAATTACGATATCTCTGACAGCAGACTGCCATTCAACAGCTGTGGGGGTTGCTGTGATCCCGGCTAAATCCTTTGAAATAAAACAGAGTTTGCTGTGGACAACTGTAGAGACAGATTAATTTGGGGTGTTTGGAGAGTGAACTACTGTTTGAAGTGGAGAGCCAGGTAGCCCTCAACGGCTCTCACTCTCCCTGTGACAAAATGACAGAGAGGAAGGAAAAGACTGCTGTGCTCATAACAGATATAAGGATATATACAGACACTGACAACTGTCACACTGTCAGACAACAATCGGTTTCACTATAAAAAAACATTTGTTGGACAGTTGATCCTCGTATAGAAGGAGACAGAGAAAAAAGGGCAGAGAGAAAAGGCTCTTCAGAAACAGCTTTAAACACACAGTATCTGTGTTTTCATTTAAAACATGATACATCATACTGCATAACCTGATCGTGTCAGGTAAAAGCCGTGCTTTGCTTCATGTCAGCCGCTGAGTCATTCCTATCTCACTAGCACTTTGTTCAACTCACTGACCATGACATGCCCTGATATCTGAGGTCCAATTTTAGAAACAGCCCTTCAATTATCTTTCTTTGCCATTAAGTTGCCGCTTTGTTAAGAAAACACTCGCTCAGTTAAAATGAAACACATTCCCAGCCATAAAATGTGCAACGCTCTCAGCCAGGAACACCGTTCATACAAATAAATAAACCCTAACATTTTTATAATTTCTTCCATATCTTTCAATTTGAACTCTTACTACTCAAACTAACTTATGCCAGCTTCCTTAAATTTCACATTTGTCACGCACTGGCCCACTGACCAATCACGGCGCACGTTAATGCTGACGTACTTAGCAGGCTACCTCGGTGCCTCTGGCACGTCAAAGAATACGCCCAACATGTCAAACTAAAGATCTGATTGGTTGAAGACTATGACAATCAACAATATCGTCCCCATTCACTTAAACTGCAAAGTCTACCTAGAGGGCCTCGGGCCTCTCTCCTTACCTAGAGACACAGAGGTGAAATCTGATTGGATAAAAGCTCTACTTAAAACAAGCTGTGCTGGAAGCAGAGCAACAGAGGAAGACAGTAGCTGTGCAATGAGAAAATAAGATAATGGGAAAAAAATAATACATGTGGTGTATTTGTGAAAAATTATTAAATTATAATATAGCTATAACTTTGTGATTCTGTTTAGGCCAGCAGAGAAGGCTTAGCTGGCCCTGACGGCCCACCACTGGTAGGCAGTTGTTTCCCTGAAAAATTTCTCTATGGTACTATGGATGTGGAAGATTGCCGGAAGATCTGGGTAATTTTATACTCAACAGTTGAACCATTTGCTTCATTTGCCACTGAGCAGCTTTCATAGGAATGAACGGAGCCCCGCCTCCAACTCTGTATCCAGTCTCCTTTACATCCATGATGGCAAGGCAGTTAAAGTTTGTGCAGAACCGTTATGGTACAGGGTACACGGTACAGTGCACGTAGCTGCATGCAGTACACACAGTGTAGATTGATGCACGTAATGCAAAACCAAAGTTCCCAACCAAAGAAAGCTGTACACCATCAGCAATATACGCTGAAGATAGCACAATAGGCTGATTGACCAGTCAGTCACACTCCGACGCGAATGAAACGGTGGAGCTGGAAGACCCTCCTGCTTGTTTCTGGTCAGCTGCAACAGCAACAGAGAGAGAGCTGAGTATAAGACGAGCACGGTGTGTTGGTGTTGATGCAACGATTTCGGGGATGTGAATGGCATCCCATCCAACATGCTAACACACATTCAACGGCATCATCCAGATGTGCCGATCATTTGGATGGTAAATGTTTCGGTGCTTTGAATATTTAAATATTGCCAAGGGAGCACGAATTGTAACACTCCTTATGCACAAGTTTTATTTTGTATTATTCTATATTTATGTTGTTTCAAATTTAATAGCATAATACATGTTTTTCAGTTTTATAGCCTGTTGTGAGCTGCTGCCTTTTGGGAAAGTATTTGTCGAATGTTCGTACATTATGATACTCAAGTGTTTGATGGGTTCCTTATTTTTATCATGAAAATAGTTCACCAAAGTTGCCAGTGGGAAAAATGTTACCTCAGTGCCTAGCTGGAATGAAAGGAAACATATACTCATTTATTTCCTGTTGTACCAAACTCACACCGAACCGTGACTTTTAAACTGGGGAATGAACCAAACCGTGATGTTTGTGTACACCATACCTCAGTGGTTCTCAACCTTTTTTCAGTGATGTACCCCCTGTGAAATATTTTTTCAGCCAAGTACCCCGAACCAGCGCAAAGCATTTTTGGTTGAAAATAAGATGTAATACACAGCACTGTGCCATTAGTGTCTGATTTATTAAACTGTCAACACTGAAGATTGCATTGTTGCATTGAACTGAGTGCTTTCGTATTTACATTTTAGTGAGACACTTGTGCTTCACTGAGGATCTTTGTCTGTCTTGGTGGCAGGGAGGCAACTGCTGTGATCAAGCTCTTCTCCAGGCACTTTGCTTTGTTTTGATCACAGTCATTGCAGAGAAGGAGGCCTCACATAAATATGTGGAGGCAAAGGGTAGTAGCTGCTCCAAAGCTTTCTGTCCCAGGTCAGGGTGCTCCTGCTTCACACACACCCAACACTGTGTGAGTGTGGATGTGGCAACTTCATCTTGGGAGAGAAATGGGTTTCTCACCCAATCCAGCTGTGCAGATTTCTCCTCCATGTCAGGAAAGTAGGAGTGAAAATCTTGAATCAAGTTGGTCAAATGTCCCACTATGACCGACTTGACTGGAGCTCTGTCCACATCCTCACTAGAGAGAAAATCATCCACCTGAGGAAAGCAGGTGAGATCCCCCTGTGCACAGGCCCTTCCCCACAGCGCTGCTTTCTTCAGGAAGCCACCCACCTGGTCATACAGGTTTAAAATGCTGGTGTCCTTGCCCTGCAGAGACATATTCAGTTTGTTCAGTTTGCTGAATATATCTGCCAGATAGCACAGCTTTGCAAGCCAGTCTGTGTCCTGGGACAAGGTGGCATGGGGAGATCTATGCTCCATCAGAAAGGTGTGTACTTCAGATCGTAATTCCAACAGCCGGTTGAGTATTCTCGCTCAAGAGACCCAGCGCACTTCTGTGTGCAGCAGCAGCTTCTGTGTGTTCAGCTCCCATGTTTTCACAGAGGCCGCGAACAGGCGTGCATTACGTGGCCTTGACTTTATGAAGTTGATCACTTTGATGCTGTCGTTCAAAACGTCATGTAACACGGGGCTCATTTTCTTGGACGCCAATGCCTCCCGGTGTATGACACAGTGAGTCCACTTCACGTCGGGGTTTTCATTTTTAATGCGCGCTATAAGTCCTCTCGCGCTGCCCGTCATTGATGCTGCTGCGTCCGTGCAGATGCTGCTGCAGGATTTCCAGCTCATGCCGTTTTCACAGATGAAGGTGTTGTCAACATCAAAAATGTCCTCCTGTTGTTTTCCCCTCCAAAGTTTTGCAGAATAGTATGTGCTCATAAATGTCATCAGTATCGATGAATCTCACAAAAGCAACAAGTTGTGCATTTCCACTGACATCTGTGGATTCATCCAGCTAGAGTGAAAAAGAGTCGCTAAGTTTTCCCACAACTTGCTCGACAATGTTCCCATTCTTATCTTATGTTTATCTTATTTTTACTATTATTATAAAGGTACACAGAGTCATTTGACAAAGACACAGTCTTTAATTTCTCCGCTGCGTTTGTGTCCAACATGGTCTCAGCCAGCACAACAGCGGCTGGAAGGACCAGGTCTTCGGCTATAGTGAATGGTTTCTTACCGCATAAGAGGCCTCCAGGGCTTTGGATTTTTGAATGGATGCTAATTTTAAATATATTTTTTAAAAACCTCACGTACCCCCAGGGGTAGACGTACCCCCATTTGAGACCCACTGCCATACCTGATAGTGTTGCCCATTGGAAGTTTGGGGGTCAGATAAATATTTAAAGTGGATTTCAAGAAAACTTGTCTAGTAGTACTCTGGACTGACCATTAATACTAAAAATGATTTTACATAATTTTACGTTGTATTTATTTCCACATCATACTCTTTGAAAGATGAGCGTAAACAACATCATTGTAAAAAAAAAATAAAAATCCACAGGGAGTCAAGAATGCCATAATGTTCTGCAGGTATAGTAATGTTGCAGTCAGGTTCATCTAGCAGAGTCCCGCAGGAGAATTTGCCAGTGAGATCAGCGTCCGCAGTGACAAAACTTTGCTGTAAAGGCAGATGACTTAAAAGATGTTGATGAAGAAAACAGGCGAATCTGCTGTGTCTGAATGAGTTGAGAAAGAGCGAGCTTCTGAGTTGCTTTGTGCTTATGGGCAGGGTCAAAATACAAGATTTGGCTTTCCAGGCAGCGGGGTCCGTGTCCCTCACTGCTCATTCTCCCCTCAAATGAAGCAGAAAGGACGCAATTGAGCAAAGTCAACTAATTTACCTCCAAAGTCAAACCGCTTACACAGACGTCAACAACACTATTAATCAACAGGTGAATTGAAGTAGCACCTGCTGATCCAGTACCTCAATCGTACGTACACCTTGGCTCAAATTAAAAACCATGACATTATATTGACTATAGCAAAAGTTGTGTTTGTGTCTGTCACACAGATCTGCCATGAAATTGTATTCTGTATCTATTTTGTCAACCCACAGTAAATAAGTAAAGCAAGCAGAGCGGTGAGCCTACCTTGTCTTTCAGCATTTTAGCTTTCCGGCTGTTCTGCACAAGTCGTTTTCCTAGCTTCTTGGCATACCAAATAGAGGCAAACATAGCGGCAGGTGAAATAATGATGAATTCTTTGGTCTGCGATGACAGCCCAACGGCTCTAGCTGCTGCCCATCTGGACTGAATGCTTCTTATCAGCGGACTGTAACGCACAGACAAGAGCAAAAAAGAGAGGGAGGGAGAAAAGACAGCATGATGCTGTGGGAGGGGGAGCGTCTACATAGCAAAGTCAGGTCTCTGTCAGCCACAAGAGCAAGGGGAGGGAGGGAGAAAGAGAGAGACGAAGGGAGAGAGAGCTTAAGAGACAGAAAGGGAGGAGGGGCCACCGCTTTCCACATGGAAACTACATCTTCAGGACCAATCGAAACCTGTTAAGAGGCTGTCGGTAGCTCCCAGTGTCCAGAGGTGAGCGTGGAAGGGAGTAGGTAATGTTCTGCTCTCACTATACCTACGCCTGCAGCCACTCATCATCATAAAGCCAACAATTAACAGCATTGCTAAACCTACTGAAATATCAAATGTTTACCAAAAATAATGTTTTTTACTGATTCAAAGTTAATCTATAACATTTCCCTTATACCTTGCTATATATGTTGGTGTATCCTGATGCATTACATTAGATTAGATTCAACTTTGTTGTCATTGCACATTTTAGCATCTGAACCACAAGTGCAAAATGCAATAAAGGTCAGAGTAATGTATAGGTATAAACAGAATGAATATTATACACTAACTTTACTAGTTATACCTATTTAACTGCTCGTTAATGCAGATATTGAATTAGCCAATTACTTGAAAGCAACTCAATGCATTTAGGCATGTAGACATGGTGAAGTTCAAACCAAACATCAGAATGGGGAAGGACTTTGTACGTAGCATGGTTGTTGGATTGCCTGTTGATCTACTGGACCTTTAACACACAACCACAGGATTTACAGAGAACGGTCCATAAAAGAGAAAACATCACGTGAGCTGCACTTCTCTGGGCCAAAATGCCTTGTTGATGGCAAAGGTCTGAGGAGAAAAGTAAGACTGGTTTGAGTGGATAGAAAGGCAACAGTAACTGAAATGAACCCTTGTTACAACCAAGTTATGCAGAAGAGCAGCGCACAACACGTGGAACCTTGAAGCAGATGTGCTACAGCAACAAAAGACCATGGCGGGGGCACTCCTGTCAGCTAACAACAGGAAACTAAAGCTACAACTGGCACAGGCTCTTCAAACTTGGACAAAACGTCTTGATTTCTGCTGTGACATTCAGATGGTAGAGTCAAAATTTGGTGTAAACAACATGAAAGCATGGATCCATCCTACCTTGTATCAATGGGTCAGGCTGGTGGTGATGGTGTCATGGTGCGAGGGATATTTTCTTGGCACACTTTGGGCCCCTTAGTAGCAATTGAGCATGTGACCACAGTGTACCCGTCATCTGTTGGCTACTTCCAGATGGATAACGCGCCTCATCGTGAAGCTCAAATCATCTCTAACTGGTTTCTTGAACATGACAATGAGTTCACTGTAATCAAATGGTCACCAGATCTCAATTTTCTGGGATGTGGTGGAACCAGAGAGTCACATCATTGATGTGCAGCCGACAAATCTGCAGCAACTGTGTGATGGAGAGATGTATGCATCCAGACATGTACCCTACGTGACCAGGCTGTGTCCTGCTTTAATTGTATTCCCCATGTCAACAGCTTCACTTCGCTTTGTGATATAGAGTAACAGTGGGCCATGTGTGTAACATTACTGTAATCTCTATTAACAGATTCAAGATTTTGGCATCGGAAGCGTTCAGGTTTTAGTTTGTATTCTGAGTAGAAGTGACTTCTAGCATTAGAGCAGGCTTTGGTTGAATGCAGGTATGAAATTGGTTTTGAATGAGCTACTTGTGAAACAATGCGGTCGTACACACCATCTCTCAACTCCAGTCTCACATGTGAAGATGCTAATCGGACTGTAATCAACAAGCAGCGCACGGAAAAGGAAGTCTTAACCCCGATATCCGCTGGCTACACTGGAACCCCAGAAATACAGCCCATTTACCACCAGAGGCTTATAAGTTGTCAGACCAATAGCCCATCCGAGATTGCTTAGTCTGTCACTGGAGCTACGTCCAGGTAAATTCTTTTTTCCTTGTCTCATTACTGAAAAAGAGATGTTTATGTTCTTTCATTCACTGCGACAGAGTGATGGTGGTGAGCAGAAGGTTTACAGTGGAGATGTACAGTGTCAGTGAAATGGAGAAGATAATAGAGCCTTCTTCAACTTCCTCAATGATGTCTTCACCATCAACCAGTGTCAGCAACTTGTAAAAGTCACAGTTCTTGTGTTCCCCACCTGGTATCTCCGTTAGTGCTGTAGCCCCAAGCTGTAAAGACATTGTTACATTACAGTCATTTACAATTCAGTATCTATCTACACACCGTAGGCACAGCTACGGGAGCAACTTTGTGGTTAAGTGTCTTGTTCAAGGACACATCGACATGCGACTAGTGGAGCTGGAGCTCGAACCACCGATCCTCTGATTGAAGGACAGCCCTGCTCTCCACTTAGCCACAGTCACATTGTCTATGCACATAGCCACTGAATCTATGCTGTAACCACTTAGCATAACACTATTGGTCAAGCTTAAGGCTTCGTGTGTAGGTCATATGATTAGAGATGGAAATAGACAATACAACAGGCCTGGAGAGAGCAAAGATCAGTACACTGACAAATATCAGGAGTTAAAGATGTGTTTCATTAATATGCCAGGCGGTGGCATCACACCCTATAATGAGCCACATTAACACTCCTGTCCCATGCATGACCCTCCTCATCCTGTCTCCCATCTATCACCTCTGAACCCAGACGTTCTGCGTTTTACTTCTCGGCTTCAATTCAAACCACTCTAATCAATTGGTTGACTTGCTTCGCATTCAAATAATTCTGCAACAGAGCCACGAGGAAGACCAGATAGAGGCCTGATCCTCCCACATCACAGTGTGTGTGTTGCCAGCTTATTCGAGACCAACCTCCAGTAATAACACAGCTGCCCTTCTATCACTAAAGAGAAGGAGTGCTGCAGGCTAATTGCCAGGAAAGATGACACCACACAGCTGGACAATGATAAACTACAGGGTGGGGAAGATGACGTGTGTTCTTCTCTCTTCCAAGGGCCTCTCCCTGGCTTATGCTGTCCTGGTGTGTCCTTTAAGCGAGCTTTCTGTTTGCAATCACATCAGCAGATGGGTGCGATCGATAACAATTTACAGTGTGCACATCTTCTGCATAACTTTCACTCTGTTGAAATTTCACAGAACCATTCCAGTTTTTGATCTGGATACTGGATTTTTAGACAGTGGCTGTATCAGATCTACAATTATACTGCTCGTGCTAATGCTATGCCTCTGTGGATAACGAGGCATAAATGAGTCGGTCAGTTAAAGATATTACTAACACTAAATTCCTAAAAGTTGTCATGGGGACAGTCTGTAATAACTTTTTGTTGTACACCATCTTCTTCCAGACTATTCTCAACATTTTATCTAAAAACATGGCATTCAGGGAACACCTGGGGATTAACAAAAAAACAACCGTCTTTTGCCTTGCAAGTGATCTTTTGATGAATGGTAATTTGAGACTTCAGTGGCTGATCTAAGGGCAGCTTTTCAATCAGGAGAGTGTGCTAATCATTAAAATGTAAAATGGGTCTGACACCAATAGAGCCTGCTGTGGAAAGGTTGAAATATTTGACATTTACCGGCAAAGCCAAATTATTTGGGCAGCATTAGAGAAGAACAACCAAAGCTAGCTGGTCTATCTCTGCATCAAGTAGACATCAAGTAGTGAAGGGCAGAACATTTACTTTAACATTTCTCTGCCAAAACTACATATTTTAGTATTTGTTCAGAACGTATGTCCAGTTATATTCATTATTTCATCTAAATTCAACCTTATAAAGATATGATTATACATGTGTCAACACATGTGCTTATTGTGAAACAGATGAGAGCAGCAGTAAAGGGAACATATAATATGCTAGGATCAAAGAATATGAAAAGTAACTTGTGTATTCCTTTAAGTTCCATTTGGTATAGTGTTTTTATTTTTACGTGTCTGCTTCTGAGAGCCTGGCGTGTCAAGGTTGGTTAGTCCAGGGTGGCAGGATCCCACTAACTGTGGAGGATTGTGATAGGCTGTTAGGCCAGGAGGAGGCTTTGGCCATCTGGAGCGAAGGGTCCTGGAGTCCCCAGGGTCACACTCAAATAATGTTTGTGTGTGGGAGGAAACGCAACTTTCTGCCTGGTGTGTATGTGTGCCGATGAGATTTGTGTGTATGAGAGAATGGTCTGTATGGTGGGGAGGAGAACTCAGCGGGGAGGAGGCTGATCTCGTCAAAACACCCTTGGCCCTGTAAAGGAGGTCAGCTGCCTGCATTAGCATTCTCTTCTTCTCCAAAAACACTTGCACAAAGTCCATATTTCCAGGGACCATTGTTTAAGTTTAGTGGAAAAGGGGAATTAAATGGAAAATAGAGATGTGATATTTGTATGTAATATCTGGATTTTAAATATCTATGCATATCTATGAATTAAAAGCAACAGTGAGAAAATGAAACAACACTGATAGGAAGATATAACTATTAGCAATGGTTGCTATGCACAAACCAAATTGTTACAAAAATAAAAAATTATATACAGTATACAGCTGACAGCTTAAGCCTTGAAAACAGGTACAACATGGTGCATTTATATTCATAAGAGTAGCTTATGTTTACAGCAGTGGCATTTAAAATGTCCCCTAAAGAATGATAAAACAATCTACCTGTGTATCTGAGTAAAGGGGAATAATCCCACCTGAGTGGCAGAGAGTAAGGCAGAGACAAAGCACAGCTCTTTAAATCAGAATAGTTATTATCATTCATACCTCTTTGCAACTGCATTCTTACATGACAACTATTCTACCATATTTGCATTAGCAGGGAGACCTGCCGCACCAAACCAAGCGCTCCAACAGATTCAAGACAACCTCACACATCAGGAGCAGTGCCCAGTTGGATTAGGGTAGAGGATCAAAGCTTTAACACTGGGGGAGAGGGCACAACGTTGTGTGCGTCAGAGTGGCAGACATAAGGGCAACAGTGAAAGAAAGAAAGAAAAAGCTTTGGAGGAACAAAAGAAACCAAACAAAATGAGACAGAATTAAAGAAACCTCACCTTTAAAGGTGTAAAAGAGAAAATAAATGTATCCTACACCATTTCTAACGAAGACATGGTGCCTCCAAAAAAAGTTCACGTTCTGTTGTGTGAACTTCTTTTTCAGATGAACAGAGAAAGCTTTGTTATGTAATGTTTGCCAACCTGAAACGTCACCAAAAATCAGAATACCACACAAACAAAGCTGCTGCCCAAGCACACACACATCCGTAATGGAGAGCTAGAGGAGCCGGTCGGAGCTCTTCCCTCCTGTGTACTTTTGTTCGATTTATGCAACTCAGCATCATCTCACTTATGCCTTTGTAAAATAAATGAGTGATTTATTTAAATTCAACCTGCGTCTCTTTTGTCATAGCTTTAGAAACCGGTCATGGCACAGAGCAGCATCATACCTCACATATTATTGACAAATAGTTTCCTTTAGAATTGGGAGAGAAAAGCATCATCTCAGTTTGAGCATGCTTCATATTTTATCCACAGACCTGCAGCGTGAACAAAGGGCCATGTAAATGTGAACTGAATCACTGCAGGACACGGTGTGCTGCTACAGAAACATTTATCAAGTATTTCAATCCAAATTACTTTACATCCATGTACAATAGAAAGAAAAACACACAACTATCAGAGCTGCCCGCTGACTGAGATTGACATATTGAACCGAGCAATCGACCTTGACTTGATGGGACATCGGCCAACGCACATTAAAACACACAAATACATGTTCTTATGGTAGCACACTGTACCAAGAGAGAGTACTAGACTCAGTTTCATTACAGTCATTATCATCATTATTACAGTCAAGTTTGAAGTACCAATAGAAAACCAATAGCATTACTCAAACATATAACAACACATCACATTGGTAAATGATCTATTATTATCTACCATTGATTATCAAGTCTAGATGTAGATTCATTAATGTGGGTTTTTCACTGCCTGTATTACTGTCAGTACCACATGAAGGTTGGAGCAGATAATGACAGCAATATGAGTGAGTAATGTGAGACATTTGTGTAGACTTACATAAAGATATCATGTAGATATCAGTATTTTCCTTAGGGTTCATCCCGGATCATAATGAATTGCGATGAAAATGTATCAAAAGCAGTGTGCAGAAACACATTATGTCTGCTGCAGTGTGGACTCCACTAATACAAGGCTTCTACTGCTTTTAGAGTGGATCTGAGAACGCTTTATTTCACTGAGGACAAGAGTCAATGAGCAGACGCTTTCCATAGTAACCAGCACGTCAACATCTGCCTGGTAGCCCATGTAAGATATCCTTCTTACTGCCACAGTTTGAGACCAACGTAATACTGCTACTATTCTCATCTTACCATGAAAGGATTTTTTGATGCAATTTAATATATGTCAAATATAACATTTACTGTGTTATTAGCTGGCATTTGACTGTTTGTTTCATTCAAGCAGCTGAGAGGCTACAGCCAAAGACCTTTAGTGTCAGGGAGCTCGAACAGAGAGAATCATATTTATAAAATGCAACACAAACATGTTGTTGAAAATGATTTTGATTTACTTTGAAGGAAGCTAAATGGATTGAGGGACTTTGGGGGGTGGTAAAGTTGATGTAGCAGAGGCCAAGATATTAGGTCTAGAAACCCTGGGTCCTACACTTCCCATAATGCAAATTGATAGCATCTTTTATTCGACCTTCGGTAGGCCAGTTTGTAAGACAGTCTTCCTGTTATATAATCATCAGAAGATTGTCGGTTCGATGCCCGGATCTGCTAGTCCATGTCGATGTGTCCTTGCAAGGTGCCACCTTGCCGATCAGGACTATCTAACATGCATACAACATAGGCACAACTACAGGAGCAGTTTGGGGTTAAGTGTCTTGCCCAAGGACACATGGACATGAACGAGCGGAGCCAGGGATCGACCTGCTGATCCTCTGATTGAAGGACGATCCTGCTCCACCACTGAGCCACATGCGGCGTCAACATTTATTTTTGTTTTCACATGGGACACAAACAGCGGTATCTTGGATGAAAGTCCTGTGTTGGATATGATGAAATTGTCAATGTGATACAATGTATTTTGAGGGCTAAAGGGACTGTACTTGTATTTCTCTTTTCTAGTCTTCCGACCACTCAAAGCACTTTAACACTACATGTCATCATTCATTCATTCGTACACTGATGACAGCGGCTACCATGCAAGGTGCACCTGCCCATCAGAACTCTCTAATCTCTAATCATTCACACACATTCATACACCGCAGGCTGTGCATTACTGGGTTAGGGTACAGTAAAGTCCATATGGTCATAACCAGGAACATTTTGAGCAGAATTCCATTGTACTTCTCAGCATACCTTTATTTTTTTTATTTTTTTTAAATAAAATTTTAAACACCTTTAGTGACATCACATATTCAACAAGACTTGTTTTATATATGATGTGTTATTTAATGTGAGAAAGAATTGCCGAAATAATTGTCAGTAAATGTCTCAATATTTGGAACAATTCTCGGACAAAATGTGGCCTTTTTACTTTACTCCATTATTTCAAATTATGCAGCAGCTTTAGAAATGATTTGAAGACATTGTATTCAACTTAGTATGAAAAAGCAAAAGCATGTTGGATGCACAGGCTAATAATTTAGGTGAGTAAAGTGCTTCTGTTGCTGTACAAGATGTCCCATTCAGAATTCAGCAGAGACCACTCAAATCTAATGACGCACTCCTGCTATTTGCATAAGATGCTTTAACCAGTGAAAACACAGACTGAATGTTGACAGCTCAACATTCAAGTTAGAGAGACCATATATTGAGCTGCCACAGTCAAAATCAGCAGCTGTTGTCGGTTTATTTTTTTAAAGAAAAAAGAATTCATCTTGATTGTTATAATCCCAATACAAATTTAAAAAATGCTACTTTTTAGGGCATTAAATATTCATTCAGGTCACTGGCCATTATTTTGAGGCCATACCTCAGTGTCAAATCAGTACAAATGCAGCCGCTAAAACAACAAACTCTGAATAAAAAGGGTCGGCGTACATCCAGCATGTCCGACATGACGCTTCGAGCCAGCCTTCGGCTACAGTCAGGCTCCAACTCATGATCTGAGAAGCTACAAGCACTCTGCTATTACTAATGGCGGTTTCTGTTTAATGGCTTTCCATTTCCCTTTCCTCTGTTTCAGATCTGACCTCTTTTTTCCAAAGACGTTCTCTAACAACAATATTAAATGAGCTGCTCAATATACGTCCGTATATTCATTCTTTGAGTGTTATCACCACCTTTAATTCATGTTCACCAACGCTTTTTGCATCAGCAAAGAAGAAAAAAACTATTGTAAGGGAAAATGGCTAAAGTGCACAAAATTGACCTCTTACAGAAACCCACTAAGAGCAAATCAATTTTGGAGGATCCCATAGTGTGTCTGAGTGTAGACAGCGGGTCTTTCACAGAGATGCCAAGATGGGTCCGTGGGTTATTTGCAGTGCATCATTTTGTTCAATCTAGGTTTGATGGGAACTCCTTGTGAACAGGCCATCAGCAGGAGAGGTCAGTCACACTTTGCGTGACATTTTGACTCCTTGCATTTCCTCATCCCTTTCTTTTCCTCACTGCCAGCAGAAACAGATAACGGAAAGGCATTCTGAACACCAACAGAGGGTCACGGACCACACATATGCAATTACAAAGGCCATCTGTCAATGTGTGCTGAGAGAGCCAAGATACCGCAGTGTTTACCATTACCAGACAAACCGACCAAAGACCTCAATCAACAAAACAAAAAAAGTATGACTAGTATGACTAGTAAAAAGTATGACTAGTATTAATACTATAGTACTACAACTAAGAGTAACTATTTCTGTGTTGTTGGAGTTGAATGTACTTAAACTTTGATCTGCAGCAGCCTGCTGAACAAAAATATCTTTGTCCTTTCACAATAACTCTATTCAAACAGTCCTTTGGATGCTTTATATGTAAGAGGCTTACATTGTGATAACTTTACTAATGTGTTAGTGAAAGACAAGGCAAGGCAAGTTTATTTATAGCACATTCCAACAACAAGGTAATTCAAAGTGCTTCACATGAAACCATTAAAAGCATCAAAAGATAAGGCAAAATAAAAGGAGATTTAAAAACAATTAAGAACATTCATTGAAACATGAAAAACAGTCATTGAAACAGAAAGCAGTGTAAGAAATAAATATACAGTAGTAAAATGCAGAAATTAACTAATATACTTGAATGTGGTTCAATTAAAGGCAACAAACAGAAAAGTCTTCAGTCTGGATTTAAAGGAGCTGAGGGTCTCAGAACGCTGCTTCTCCATGTTTAGTTCTGACTCTAGGAACAGAAAGTAGACCGGTCCCAGACGACCTAAGGGGTCGGGATGGTTCATAAGGTAGCAGCAGATCAGAGGTGTATTTTGGCCCTAAACCATTCAGTGCTTTATAAACCAACAGCAGGATTTTAAAGTCAATTCTTTGCTGGACAGGAAGCCAGTGCAAAGACCTCAGAACTGGAGTGATGTGATCCACCCTCCTGGTCTTAGTGAGGACTTGAGCTGCAGCGTTCTGAATCAGCTGCAGCTTTCTGACTGACTTGTTACAGAGACCTGTAAACACACCGTTACAGTAGTCCAGTCTGCTGAAGATAAATGCATGGACAAGTTTTACCTGTTGAGACATAAGTCCTCTAATCTTTGATATATTCTTCAGTTGATAGTAGGCTGATTTTGTAATTGTCTTGATGAGGATGTTCAGGTTGAGGTCTGAATCCATAACTACACCTAGATTTCTGGCTTGTTTGTGGTTTTTAACATCAGTGATTGAAGCTAAGCGCTGACTTTCAATCGTTCGTCCTTGGTACCAAAAACAATTACTTCTGTTTTATCTTTGTTGAATTGAAGAAAATTCTGGCACATCCAGTTGTTGATTTGTTCAATGCAGTTACCCAGCCCTTTTATGGGATTATAGTTCCCTGGTGACATTGTTATGTAGATTTGTGTGTCGTCTGTATAATTATGATAACACACTTTGTTGTTTTCCATAATCTGAGCTAGTGGAAGCATGTAGATGTTGAACAGAAGAGGCCCCAGTATTGAACCTTGGGGAACACCACATGTCATTTTAGTCAGCTCTGATGTGTAATTAGCTACAGACACAAAGTATTCTCGGTCCTTCAAGTACGATTCAAACCAGTTAAGTGCTGTGCGAGAAAGTCCCACCCAGATGTTTAGTCTTTCTAGTAGTATGTCATGGTCGACCGTGTCGAATGCAGCACTGAGATCCAGTAATACTAAGACTGAACTTCTGCCATTGTTTGTGTTTAAGTGGATGTTGAAAACCTTAACAAGAGCAGTTTCAGTACTGTGGTTGTATTGTATTCAATGTATTGGTTATTTTATATGTCCTTTAGCAACACCTAGTGGCGATTGGGAATAGCTGCACTGAACAGGAAGTGAGCGAAGTGTAAATAATCAGAGTAACAGGAAGTGATGTTCAAGAAGTGCCGTGTGCCCATTTACTCATTAGCTGTATCTCAATTCAGGGGCTGCATCCTTCGGAGGCTGCATTCGTAGACCAGTTGCGTCACAGCGCTGCGACTAGTGCTGTCCCATTTCACATTTTTGTTGAAGAGTCCTTCAATGCAGCCGACGAATGCAGCCTTCTGGTCCCAGATTTGGAGGACACATCAGATGTATCCTTCGCGGCCCACCATATCCCAAGATGCATTGCGTGCCGGTGCGCTATTAACGGCAGCTCGGCTGGCTGCATCCGACCGTAGTAAGCCTTGTAAAGTAACTTTTAATAACTTCACTTTCAAACCTCAGAGGTTGAATAATATCTTACTGAGTTTGTGATGATTTTACAGATGATTTATACTTTATATCATGTACATAAACGGACCAACGTGAGCTCAGGTAGACAGGTTGTGAACCTGAAATATCACTTTAAGTCCGGTAACGTTACAAACGTTGAGATTAACTACACGAATACACTGAAATTGAGTATTTTGCTAATTCTGTTCTTGTTTTGTTACAGAGAACCAGGAGCTGAGGAGAGAACGATGGACAAACATTCAGCAACCATAGCTTGAATTAAGACATTAGTCCATTTGTAATATCTCCATTTGACCATCCTGTACTTAAGGTTACAGTTACATTAGCTCTCACCCTGTACAAAGCCTTCACTAATAAGACAACCAGTAGATCCTTCTCATGTGTGCATTGTTAATTTCCTCTGCTTTAGGATTGCAATATATATATGTATGTGTGAATGAAATGAAATAAAGTTATTGATAAATTAATTTAATTACAAGAACTATAACTGATTGAAAATTAGTTATTAGCAACTGATTTAATTAACTGATTAATAATATAGAAAAAAATATTATGAAAAAGATCTATGAATTAATTATTGAATATATGATAAAAAACACTAAACTAAAACCTTTCCAGTATATATACTGAATAGGTTTTAGTTTAATGTATTTATATGTATATATATTTATAATCCTGTTGAGCAGGGATTTTAGGGACGGGAGCAGCAAGAGGGGGGCGGGGTGGGAACAGCTGTTGACGCAAACAGGAAGTCCTCTGTGGCGTAGGCCGTCTCATTTCGTAGACCGCACGGTCTAGCCTACGCGGTCCTCAAAGGACGCAGCCCACATAGACCGCGAAGGCTGGGTCCTCCGAAGGATGCAGCCCCTGAATTGAGACACAGCTAACGACTGAGCATCTCAGCGTTCAATCTGTATAATCCTGTGCCTTGAAGTCCACAAAATCGGCTTCATCCGTAAGTGTGCTACTATTTACAGTTATATTAACATGCTTATATTCATATTTCTTTGGTTTGTGTTAGTAGCATTTATACTGATGTACTAGATATTACATATATTTTCCACCATTAAACCTTGCAAATACAACAACCTGTCTGTTCCTTGGAGGATACGGTGCTGGGAAATATATTGTCAAGCTGGCTGTATTGATGAAAACTACGGTTTACTAAAACAACTTTTAGTGAGGACAGTAAAAGGATGACCACCTACCGTGGGACTTTAAGGAGGATTTTTGGATAGACAAGCTACACTGCACTTCATCGCCATGGAAACTACTAGGTCAGTAGATGCTCCAGATGAAGGCAAAGTGAAACGCTCACAAGATGGTGTTGAAACAGTTACGAGCCTGTCTCACCATCGCTCCAGAAAATCTAGCTCTTCACGCTCATCGACGAGCTCAACTTAGAAGCAGCAAAGGCCCGTGCTAAAGCAGAGGCGGCAAAAACCAGGCTGACCTTCACAGAAAAGGAGAGTGAACTCAAAACTGAGAAAGCCAAGCTGGAAGCCAGAATTGACTTCATCAATCTACAACGAGAAGCTGAAGTTGCCCATGTAGAAGCTGTAGTGCTGGAGAGAGCAGCTGCAGATATGGATGGCTCGGACCGTATTGAAGAACCTGAGTTCTTGCCACTTCAAGAGATTGCACTAAAAAGAACGCATGACTATGTCACCCACCATGCCTTGCATCATTACCCACAGGCACCTAGAGAGGATAAGGAAATTTACCCCTTACGTCCAATTCTCACACCCCAGCACGACAACACTGCGCAGACCCAGGCGCACATCATCAATAGAAGATCGATGTACCAACAAAGGGACACACAGGAGCTTCATACAGATTTACTACAGCAGAGGATTTATGACCATCAGCACAGTGCTCTTCCCACAAAGCCATCACCCTCAGACAACACAAATCGTAACACTACAACAGCTGATCTTGCCAAATTTCTTGCTAAAAATCAGCTGGTGTCCTCAGGATTGACAAAGTTTGATGACCTACCCGAACACTACCAAGGTTGGAGAGAGACCTTCATCAACACAATTGAAAGCCTTCAGCTGTCAGCAGCTGAAGAGATGGATTTGCTGATCAAATGGCTGGGTAAGGATTCAAGTGAGCAGGCACGTAGGATTAGGTCGGTAAATGTCAGGCAACCCTCCCTTGGTCTTAAAACAATTTGGGAGAGATTAAACAAAACATATGGATCTCCAGAAGTATTAGAGAGAGCTCTTTTTAGTAAAATGGAGAACTTCCCCAAGATCCATAACAGAGACAGTAAAAAACTTCAAGAGCTGGCAGACCTACTGATAGAATTGGATGTCGCTAAAAGAGATGGATACTTACCAGGGCTAGCTTACCTTGACACAGCAAGGGGAGTGCAGCCCATTGTCGAGAAGCTGCCCATATATCTCCAGGACAAGTGGCTGTCTCAAGGATGCAAATACAAAAGAGAACATTGTGTGGCCTTTCCCCCTTTCTTCTTTTTTCGAGAATTCATCTGCAGGGAAGCTGAAGACCGAAATGACCCAAGCTTTAACCTTCCCACTCTCTTTCCAACCTCTTACAAGAATGAGAAGTTAAGTCACATGAAACCGGTC
>NW_022280168.1:346604-375077 GCF_004355925.1 Anarrhichthys ocellatus | reverse complement strand
GAAGGACTTTCGGTTGGCCTCAAGGAGGTTCTGGCAAACCATCCGACGGCTCAGGAAGGGAAAGCAGGGCTTACCCCAGGCTGTTCTCAGCAGGGGGGGGGGACTGCTGACCCGGACAGGGGACATCGTCGGCGGTGGAAAGAGCACTTTGAGGAACTCCTAAACCCGACCAACATGTCCTCTGCAGAGGAGGCAGCGCCTGAAGATCTAGGGGGAGGCTCACCCATATCCTTGGCAGAGGCCGCTGAGGTAGTCAAAAAGCTCCTTGGTGGCAAGGTGCCGGGGGTGGATGAGATCCGCCCTGAGATGCTGAAGGCGCGGGACATAGTTGGGCTGTCCTGCCTGATACGCCTCTTCAATGTCGCATGGGGTTTGGGATCAGTGCCCATGGACTGGCAGACCGGGGTGGTGGTTCCCATTTTCAAAAAGGGGGACCGGAGAGTGTCCTCGAATTACCGGGGTATCACACTACTCAGCCTCCCGGGGAAGGCTTATGCCAGGGTGCTGGAAAGAAGGCTCCAACCGTTTGTCGAACCTCAGATTCAAGAGGAGCAATGCGGATTCCGTCCCGGCCGTGGAACAGTGGACCAGCTCTTTACCCTCGCAAGACTACTGGAGGGGTTCTGGGAGTTTGCCCAACCAGTCTACATGTGATTTGTGGACTTGGAGAAGGCTTTCGACCGGGTCCCTCGGGGGTTCTTGTGGGGGGTGCTGCGGGAGTATGGGGTGCCGGACCCATTACAATGGGCGATCCGGTCTCTGTACGACTGCAGTAGGAGCTGTGTCCGCATTCTCGGCAATAAGTCGGACACCTTCTCGGTGGGTGTTGGCCTCCGCCACGGCTGCCCTTTGTCTCCGGTCCTGTTCGTGACTTTCATGGACAAGATATCTAGGCGCAGCCTGGGGGTGGAGAACGTCAGGTTCGGGGGTCTCGGGATCGCCTCTGCTGTTTGCAGATGATGTGGTCCTGTTAGCCTCCTCGGATTGTGACCTCCAGCATTCACTGGGGCGGTTTGCAGCCGAATGTGAAGCAGCGGGGATGAGAGTTAGCACCTCCAAATCTGAGGCCATGGTGCTCTGTCGGAAACCGGTGGATTGCTCCCTCCAGGTGGGGACGGAGAGCCTACCTCAAGCGAAGGAGTTCAAGTATCTCGGGGTCTTGTTCACGAGTGAGGGTAAGATGGAGCGGGAGATCGACAGGCGGATCGGTGCGGCTGCAGCAGTAAAGCAGGCGCTGCACCGGACCGTCCTGGTGAAGAGGGAGCTGAGCCGGAAGGCAAAGCTCTCAATTTACCACTCAGTCTACATTCCTACCCTCACCTATGGTCACGAACTCTGGGTCGTAACCGAAAGGACAAGGTCGCAGCTACAAGCGGCCGAAATGAGCTTCCTCCGTAGGGTGGCCGGGCTCAGCCTTAGAGATAGGGTAAGGAGCTCGGTCATCAGGAGGGAGCTTGGAGTCGAGCCGCTACTCATTCGCATCGAAAGGAGTCAGCTCAGGTGGTTCGGGCATCTAATTAGGATGCCTCCTGGATGCCTCCCACTGGAGGTTTTCCAGGCATGTCCAAATGGGAAGAGACCCCGGGGAAGACCCAGAACACGCTGGAGGGATTACATCTCCCAGCTGGCCTGGGAATGCCTCGGGATCCCCCAGAATGAGCTGGACCATGTTGCCGGTGAGAGGGAAGTCTGGGTCAGCCTGCTTGGCCTGTTGCCACCGCGACCCGACCCCGGATAAGCGGAGAAAAATGGATGGATGGATGGATAGTCACTTATCAATTTGTTTTGCCCCAGCCCAACAAATAGATTCACCACCTAAAGCTCATTTTCCTCAGCTGGGAGGAAATACTTTCCTTGTCATCCTGACAACAAAATAAACCACCCTGTCATCAAAATCCACAGAACTCAAAAGGCTTCATTCCAAAAATAGCATGTCAAGATGAGTTAGAGTAATATCCCTTTAAATGTAACATCTGTTCACCTCATGAACGTCAGGGTACAGTTCAGAATGATAAATGCACAGATGCAGTGTTTTTATAAAGTCAGAATCCGTCTAATGTATGTACAATGTGATGTGTTCAACCTGGTCTTTGCTGCCTGGGTTAGGCAAAAAATGCCCTAAGGAATTACGAAAGGTTTTGGCTTTATAATTCCCAATGAAGTGCATTTGTGAGACTGAAAATGATTCCGGTGTCCTCATCGTTGCTGTTGGTGGCACTGTTGTTATCCATGTCCCCACTAACCCACAGTGGCTTTAAAAGCCAATCTTTGTGTTTTCACATGGTAATCAAGGCCTCCCATTGTGTGGATTAGAAGACAGAGGAGGAATAATAAACAGGGAGTGGATTAAAGAAAAAAAAATCTTTTCCCCATGGAAAGAAAGTTATACTACAGAAGTTCACTGTTGATCCGACACCAAACATAAATCAGTAACTGCTTCTGCAACCGTCATCAAATTGGTGTTTATTACTCACAAACGTCACCCCTGCCTGATTGACAGAAAATGAATTGCTGCAAAAAAATGCATGTGTTTTTACAAGCGGACATTACCATGGCAAGAGGGTGGCAATCGATAAAAATTGCAGCAGTTCGAATCAATAGCATCTTCCCTAAGTCACACTCTCCAATCGGTGGTGCTTGATTCGGTCAGCGAGGCAGGGGTTACACTTCTTCTGGTCATAGACAAACCATAATTCTTGCCTCCCTGCTGCTTTTACAATTACACCGGCTGTATTAAAGCAATTTTTCATTCAAAAGTCCCAAGGCTGAAAGTAAACAAATAGGCTGAGCACAGAATTGGTGGACCTGGGCCTGTTCACGACTCCCTTACACAGTCATACTCACATTACAGATCCAATCAGGTCCTCGTTTCCACGAGGGAACCAACCCACCAGGAAATTACAACCAAAGCAAGTCAATAATTATCTAACAGATGTATACTACATGTGAGATTGTTGAAGACAAGTGGCAGAGTAGAACCTAAACTATGCATTTACCCGCCACAACGCTGGTGTTGTTATCACCTTGTGAGTGTGTGTGTGTGTGTGATCATGGCACACACACACACACACGTCAGGTGTGCCGTGGATGTGCCGTGGGAAAATGTCCAATTTCACTTAATCGGTCCAAAAAAATATTATTTAGTTGCTGCAAATAGTTTGCCATTGTTGAGCGTCTGAGCTGCAATATAGTGGCTGGCTAAGTAATAAATACTCTTCCTACTGGCAGTAGGTAGCGCAATAATGACCTTGTTAATTTAAGTATATTAAATGATGCACAGGAGAGGTTGTGGTGACAAGACAAACAGCGATGGAGAAATATTTGAAAAGGAAAAATGCAGACTCTGAACTGGGCCCTGGACAAAGTTCTAACCCAGAGGAAAAGCCTAGTATGAGTGGTGGTCAAAAGAAAGAAAAAAGGCAATACAGCGAAAGATATCTTTCGTTTGGATTTACTTTCACCGGGGATCGGTATGTATATATGCTGTATTGTGCTACAATGTGTCATTCTGTAACTTGTTTGGTTCTTGGTGTGCCGCGGGATCTTTTTAATGTAAAAAATGTACCGCGGCTCAGAAAATGTTGAAAAACACTGGTCTAGTGCACGCTGTAAGCCTTTGAATATTATGCTTCATTATTTAAGTGTATGTTAAATCAGATGCAGGTATCCTAAACCAGTGGTGGGCCGTCAGGGCCAGCAAAGCCTTCTCTGCTGGCCTAAACAGATTCACGAAGCTATAGCTATTTTATTAATTTTTCATAAATACACTATGTATTCAAATTATTTTCCCCATTATCTTATTTTCTCATTGCACAGCTACTGTCTTCCTCAGTTGCTCTGCTTCCAGTGCAGCTTGTTTTAAGTAGAGCTTTTATCCAATCAGATCTCACCTCTGTGTCTCTAGGTAAGAAGAGAGGCCCGAGGCCTGCAGACTCACAAGTGAATCCATGTGCAGTCTAAATGAATGGGGACGATATTGTTGATTGTCATCGTCTTCAACCAATCAGATTTTTAGTTTGACATGTTGGCCGTATTCTTTGACGTGTTAGAGCTGTCTAGGTGGCTTACAAGTACGTCAGCATTAACGTGCAGCTCAGCAATAACGTGCGGCGTGATTGGTCAGTGGGCAAGTGACTGTTGGGAAGCTGAAGCTAGCTAGCAGAACTTAATATTAGTAGTAAGAGTTCAAGTTGAAAGATCTAACAGCGTCGAGGAAGTATTGCATATTTAATGGCTAAGAATGCGTTTTATTTGCAACTGAGGGTCTTGCTGTTTGGAGCTACGCTAACCTGAGGTGGCTAACCAAGGCAACAACACAACACCATAGCACGGCAGGACACTTACAAGCTACGATGCTTTTGAAAACCTTTGGAGAGACCCGAGTGGATCTACAATTCAACGAACACGTTCGCAGGAGGACCTCTGGCTGGAACTGAACCGCACCGATGTTCTGTACAACCGCGGTACTAAACTCTTTGTTAACAAAGAAAGGAGGATGGACTTTGTCTTTAAGTGAACAGCAGCTTTGGTAAGTGAAGTGCTTTTGTGTTTTTACATCTGCAGTAGCGTTACCACTGTGTTAATTTGTCTATGGTGTTGTTTTTATGATATGGTTAATATTGTTCCCTCTGATGTGAATAATATTTGAATGGTGCTCTTCAGTGTGCGGTGGAATACGTGTTTTAGCGCCACAGAGTTGCTGGATTGATTTGTCATGCTTTGTTGTCATATAATTATATGTGACTGGTTCTTGTGAGTTTGCTCTTGTCATTGTGTTAATTACATTGATTTTGACTATATGCATTGTCCGTTAATGACACAGCATCACGTCATGCGCGTATTCATGTGTCATGTTTTTTTTACAAAGCAAGAATTATGGGGAATGGGGATTGTGTGGCGATTGCTTTAGCCCTGTTTGAATCAGTAGGGAGTAGCTGTCTAAACGCTGCGGGGAGAGTTTTAAGCGTGTGTGCGGCTGTTGGTTTTCCTGCTAAGCTCATTTAGCATAGCCTCCCAGAACACACGCGCCTCAACAGAGTAATGTTTTTCTTCCGTGGTGGGCGTGTCAGGCAGCACTATGCTGGGTAACTTGCCAGGTTGGCTCCACCGAAAGAACATTATATTTGTTCGGTTTGTAAGCCTTGTACCGAACGGTTTAATACGAATACGTGTATTATTACACCCCTAGAAACAAATAATAACCGTAGCTGTGGCGTCATAATGAGGTTATTAGGAGGTGATTCAACTGTAGTAGGACAGCACTGAAGGCCCAGGTATAAAATGTACAGCACTGTCATTACACTGTCCTAAACACATGACCTGGTAACAGTAAACTCTTTACCAAATAGCAATACATCATCATTAACAGAGACAGATTAACACCAGATAACAGTAACACCACAACAAGCACATGGGATTCACTGGCAAGCAAATGGGTCACAAACACACATGGGGTTATAGTAAAAAAGTGTGGGCAGGGCTCAAGACTAACAGCGTCCCAATAGAAAATGTGTTTGGGTCAAACAGAGATCTTACCCGGAATGCCTCAGAGAGGAAAGGAATTAAAGAATGTATGTATGTGTGTAGGTGTGTATGTATGTGTGTATATGTGTGTGTATGTGTGTATGTGTGTGTATGTATATATGTGTGTATATGTATGTGTGTGTCTATATGTGTATATGTATGTGTGTGTCTATATGTATATATGTATGTGTGTATAAGTATGTATGTGTGTGTGTATGTATGTGTATATATGTGTGTGTGTATGTATGTATGTGTATATGTATGTATGTGTATGTATGTGTGTGTGTGTATGTATGTATGTATGTATGTATGTGTGTATATGTATATGTATGTGTGTATGTATATGTGTGTATGTATGTGTATGTGTGTATGTATGTATGTACTGTGGCTAAGTGGAGAGCAGGGCCGTCCTTGAATCAGAGGATCGATGGTTCGATCCCCAGCTCTGCTAGTCGCGTGACGCTGTGTCCTTGAGCAAGACTCTTCTTCTACGGTGTAGAAATGTGATAGAATCTGAATTGTAAGTTGCTTTGGATAAAAGCGTCTGCTAAATGACTGTAATGTAGTGTATGTATGTGTATATGTAATTGCAGAATGTCTGTAAATTATGTATGTATTTACAGTATGTATATTCTTCTCATGTCGGTAGGAGAAAAGCTAGTGCTGGGCTGGTGTGTTTGGCTAATGGCGCTAACACTCAGAAGCTTCAGTATCACAGTCAACACGAAGCGTTACACAGTAAAGTGCAGTTTAATGTGACAACACAACAGATTGACAGTAATTAAATGTACTGAAGTATTTCAGCTGAGTACAGTACAATAAAGTAGTTTGAGTTTAAAACCAATCCTGTTAATCATATATCTTTTAGTGGGACTGTTTTTTTAATAGGGTTAGCAATGATAATATGTCCTAATGATTGGGCCAATTTTGACCAAATCAAATCAATTTGATTTAAACTTTTCAGCTGAAACCTAGAAGCTTTGGCTATAAAGCAAAATGCATGTTTTTACTATAACACTAAAAATGGACAACTAGATGATAATAACAAAGGAAGGAAACAACATTTTGGTACAGGACGGTTTGCATTCACTTCGGGACAGCTAAAGAAAACCTTTGTGACATTGGTGAAGAATGTTAGTCTGGAGCCCTGTGTGGGGGTATGAGGGGAGGGCAGCTATCTACAAGAGAAGGAAAGACTGCTTCTTCAGGCGATGGACTGAAGACAACACCAAAACAAAATCCATGCAGAACCGAGGGTACATCAATCATCTGGATACAAGGACCCAGAAATAAGGAAATTGCACCAAAACATATAGAGGATTGAGATTCCCCAGAGGTCAAATAAAAATGAAATAAAATAAAACTTGCCATGTAGTTTGCTGTGGTCACACCGGGGTATGCAAGATCAAAACGGGTAACCAGTGCAGGCTGCAGGTAAGAAAATGACAAGACAAGATCACTAGCCAGTATACTTGGGTAAAGAGAGAGAGAGACGGGCATTAGTAATTGTTACCCTGTTACATGTTGAGTGGGAGGAGGAGGGAAACATGTTCAAAGGGGTTAAGATTGGATGAGGATGATGAGAGGGAGTGGCTGCCTGTATTATCTCTGTCAATGAGGAAGAGCCCCTTACCCAGCGACAGACTGGCTGCACATGTGCAAAATCTAATTCACTGATGTTCCCTACTGCACCAATGACTCAAACTGATTAAAGAACAAATAAGTATTAGAAAACAGAACAGTGTGTTGCTCAATAAACATATACCAACATCGACTACCAACTGCCAACAACACTTTGCACCATACCTATATATAGCATTTGATTTGGTTGTTTGAGCCATTTCACTGCTGTGTGTTACATTTACATGATGACTCTTTAACTTTGGAGGTATTTTACAATGTATGTAAATGGGTCAGATGTCAACAGATATCACTTCATGACACAACACAGGCAGAGGGTGTAATCAGAGCTAAAGCACTCAGACCTCCAGACAGTAGATGGTGACAGAGTATAACATTGAGGATTATAAAATCTGGTTTCACATTCAGACAAAAGCATTAACATCATCATTTAGCAACAACACTACGAGAGAAGTGCTGTGTTCAATCACATGTGATCCTATTGAGTTCCTGCTGTAATGCTGCTGGCTATTCAAGGCGTCTTCACAAAATCAAAGTCAAGCCCAAGCGTCCCTTCAAATGCATTCAAACCAACATCATTTAATACACAATGATTTCAATTATGATCACTTCTAATAACCATTTGGAGCCCATTTAAAAAAAACTGTGGTCGCAGATGAAATTTTGAAGGGCCAGTGTGTAACACTTCTGGGGATATATTAGCAGAAATGGAATATCATTTTCATTACTATGTTTTCATTAGTGGATAATCACCGGAAACTAAGAATAGTTGTGTTTTTGGAGAATGAGCCCTTCATGTCTACATAGGGAGCTGGTCCTCTTCACGCAGTCCGCCATGTTGCACCACCGTGTTTCTACAGTAGGCCAGTAGGCCTCTGAGCAAGGCAAAAGTTGTTCACGGCTCACGTTACCGTAGTCTTGGAAAGGGAGGAGTGAGTGGGGGGGATTATCAGTTGGTTGTAAAATGCAAACAACTAAATTCCACCAAATCCTACAATCGGTACGTCAAAGGAAAATTGAATCAAAGGAACAATGAAATCTGAACTAAAGACGTTAAAGAACTGTAAAGGTAACGGTACTGTAATACTGTTACCACTTACTGTAGTTAGACTTCCCTTAATAACAATATATGCTTTGAACACTAACATTAGGAAGAATTATTCTGCTACATATGTGCCACAACATATCAGATTATTTCTAATGGTATATAAATTCATGGCCATGTCTCTTCTGACTGTTGTTAATGGTATTTATTTGGGACTGACTTTTTTTGAAACCCTCAGTAAATGTCCTATTAACTAATATAAAACTGCACAGGCATGTATATGTATATATACTGTATATACGTATATATATATACGTATATACAGTATATATACATATATATATATATATACGTATATGTATGTATATATATATATACATACATACATACATACATATACATATATGTATATGTATATATACACATATATACATACATATATATACACATACATATATATACACATACATACATACATACACATATATACAGTATATACAGTATATGCAGGAAATTTATCCCCCGTTCACTGAAACAACAAATGGTTTGCCAAGGATGTCAAACACTACCTGAAATTAACTTCTCTTCATTTGCAACATTGCCCTCTGCTGGCTCAAAGCTCAATAGAAACACAACCACTTCACAACAAAGTCCATCTGCCAGCTGAACCGCTGTCTCATCTTTAACGTCGCTCTCTTATTGACCTTGTACTATGTGCATGAGACGTGTGTTTTTTCCTTCAACTTTGGACTTTACATGGAGGTGAGCTCCTTTTTGGGCTGAGAGGAACTGAGATGTTAGAGGCTGGACTCCAGGTCAGGATGCACCGGATCTTCATGAATCAAGATAATGCAGAGGGGAAATGTGTGCAAAGAATGGTGAAGGCAGAGAGAAGGAGGCATGTGGAGACAGTATTTAATCATTTATCTTCCAACGAAGATAAAAACTACAACAAAAACTATGATTTGTGCTTCTGTGGAACAGAAAAGCACATCAAAATAGGGAAGTAAAAAGTAGGAGGAAAACCTTCATCCAAAAAGTAGACTCTTCAAATTGTTCCATACATCTGATAATCAAAACGGACACAGTAATTCTATATAAAATGAACTATGAACAGCACTGAGCAGTCTGTGGTCATATTAAAGCTAAAGAGACAAAACGGAGGAGGGAGAGAGACTAAGATAAGGCCATGTTGGCAGTCGGTCATGGTGCTGAATTGTAATGAAGGCCGGAGGGTCATGGTTTCTATGCCAGGTGCAAAAGCTCAGACTTGGAATGGAGGAAGAGAGGGTGTGGTGCTAACCTTGAGAGGAGAGATGTGGGAATGGGACACGTAGCCGTGCACATTCTCGATCTCAGACAGGTTCTTCTCGGACACGTGCACAAGCTCAGGGGCCTGCACCTCGTTGGTGAGCCGCGGGAATCCCTGGTCAAGAGGCGGAGAGTCGTCTTGTTGGTAGTGGTACTGCTGAGAGCGGAATGAGAGAAAGAGAAAAGGGGGGACATGGAGAGACAAAGAGAGAGGACACCGACAAGTGATGAGACCCAAAAACAAAAGTAAGGGCTTTGTGTTTCTGTTCTCAGAAATGACAAGAGAAAAGGCAAAGAACCATTCATCTTGATGAAGTTTGTACATTAAACTGACAAATTCATGATCATTTTCAAGGTTTCCTTTTCTTGGTGTGATTATTGTACAATGCTTAAATATTCTAAATAATGAAAAGAATGATGTTTAAATGTATATGTTTTTTTGGACATCAACATGGCTAAGCTATTAGGCACCCAGAGTAGCACAAGAGATTCACAATACAGTCATGAGGTATTAATTAAAATTGCATTTGTTGCATACCATTATTTATGAATATGAAATATTCATTACATATGGGGAGTGTCTCAGATTTAGAATATACTGTACATTTATCTCACTAGGTTATTTTAAAAAATATAATAAAAAAATGTGTTTTCTACAATACAAGGAATTTCAAACTTCTACTAATCTTTATGTTCTTTATGAGAAACTAGATTTGGTTTAAAATCACTTACTCACTTCAAGCAGGCATTTTTGTTTCTGATCTTATACAACAACCTAATACAACAACACCATAAAAGGCGGCTTCAAAAGGATCATGTGGTTATATAGCAGTCGGACACAGTGTCAGCTAAACCTTACTAACTCTTACACCATAAGCTTTACAAAGGTATGCTCACTGCAATTCATCACACGTTGGGAAACATACTTTCATAGACAAGCAGTACATGTAAAGAAATGTTGATAGTATGTTGTGGGATTCTTTTTATGAAAATCATTTTTTTCCTCACACCAGTGTACTGTCCCCTGCCCCCTTGGTGTGGGTGTTTAAAGGGACATTTCTGACCTATCCCAACTAATCCATCTAGAAACTGAAATTAGATTTTTGTTATATTTTCTTTGATTTACACTGAAGTTTGATGATACCCAACTTTAGCAACAATAACAGATTCATATGACACAAAATGTATCCGTGGTTAACATGTAAAGACATTGTTGAGAGTCAACAATAGCTCTGAAGTGCGACACAAGATGCCGTGAATTAGAAGTCACATTTCACATCAGAGGGCATCAACATGATGAAATCTAATTTGAACAACATGAGTGGTGAAAACTGAGAGATGAATCATGACTCATCACATATCATGTCAGCAGAGTAAATACTGTGGTTGATCGCCAGAATGATACTGTGTGGGTTTGGATGCGGTGAAAAATACTACTCCCCTCCTCCCCTCTCTCACCCAAGGAGCGTTCATCAAGGCAGGATTCATGCAGGGTGGGGGCTGGCCGTTGTGGGGTGACCCCTGTACTGCTGGTGGCCTGTTCTGGAGAAAGCAACAGGACCATGTAACCACTTTCTGGCCGAGAAATGAAGTGCAGAAACAATCAGTCCCACGTCCAAGATTCCAAGCATTCAACCAGTTCACCCATTCAGGAGCAAAATGGCAGCAGGAGGCTGAGAAGCTCAGAGGTACTGGCATATACATTACAGTACTGTGGGTGTCAGCATTCTGTACAAACACAATAGATGTCAGCTTTGGTAAGTGAAGTGCTTTTGTGTTTTTACATCTGCAGTAGGGTTACCACTGTGTTAATTTGTCTATGGTGTTGTTTTTATGATATGGTTAATATTGTTCCATCTGATGTGGATAATATTTGAATGGTGCTCTTCAGTGTGCGGTGGAATACGTGTTTTAGCGCCACAGAGTTGCTGGATTGATTTGTCATGTGTCTATATGTATATATGTATGTGTGTATATGTATGTATGTGTGTGTGTATGTATGTGTATATATGTGTGTGTGTATGTATGCATGTGTATATCTATGTATGTGTGTATGTATGTGTGTGTGTGTATGTATGTGTATATATGTGTGTGTGTATGTATGCATGTGTATATCTATGTATGTGTGTACGTATGTGTGTGTGTGTGTATGTATGTATGTATGTATGTATGTATGTATGTGTGTATATGTATATGTGTATGTATGTGTGTATGTATATGTGTGTATGTATGTGTACATACACATTTTTGCGAACTCCTCCTACACGCTGGGTCCGATTACTACCCAATTTGTTATGGATCGTTATTGGATCTAGATCATCAAAAGTTATCAAAAACTTTTTGATTTTAGCTTTTAGCTCTTAGCGTGTACAAGATATGGACCAATAAACTTCCTAGGGGCGTGGCTTAATATCAATAAACATAACTTCTCAACCATTTGTCCTAAAATTACAAAATTTGCAGCATATGTGCACATCGCATGCTGTAATATACCCTGAGAATTGTTTTGCATTCAACCACTAGGGGGCGCTACAGTAAACCCACGAAGTTGTACTTTTTGTCACTTTTTGCAGATTTCAGACTTCGTATTTTAACGAACTCCTCCTAGAGAATTTATGCGATCAACTTCTCCTTTGGTCAGGATGCTCTTAAGACCTTTGTGATTAAAAGTTATCAAAATCGTGCGCTTTCATTGAAGAACCTTGACGTGGCGGCCATTTTGCCTCATTGTTTATGAAAAAAGAAGTTGTTATAACTCCAAGGTACATTATCCAATCCGCACAAAACTTCTCATGCATGATGCTACTTCAAGTCTGAACATACTTCAATTGAAAAAAACCTCAATAACTCATAGCGCCGCCTACTGGCTAAAGGAAATGTCATATTTTATACTTTGATTTATTCCTCCTAGCCAGGTGACCTGATGAGTCTCAAATTTGGTAAGGATAGCCTTAAGACATTGATGATAAATCGCCAAGAATATTGTGCGTTTTCGTTGAACGCTGTTGCCGTGGCGACGCATTGTTTGCCATGAAAAAGGAAGCTGATGGTTTCGTGGGTTAAGATGCTCAAAAACTCATGGAACTTTGTACATGTGTCATAGGTCATAGGAAGACATAGTGTATATGGATTTTTGGCTTGGCCGTTTTAAATTGCCTCTATAGCGCCCCCTACAATATTTCAAAAGAGCAGCCCCAGCGCTATGTTTCAGCTACATGTATCCTATGGAGACTTAAAAATAAGTCTCTTGGGACCATGCTCTAAACCCTACCGGAAGTCGGCCATTTTGATATTTGTGTCATTTTTCGATAGATTTTGGTCTATTTCTAGTAGCTATACTTCAACGAACTCCTCCTAGGGAATATGTCTACAGGGAGCATCGGACTATTTGCAAAGCATCATTTCCAGCATCAGGCGGTCCACGCGGGATTAAAAACGTCTCGCTCGCAGACGTTCTCGGACGTGCAGGCCAGAGTCCCGCCGGCACCCCCAACGCGCTGCAGATTGCGAGGGCCCGTTCATCGCTGCTCGCAGCTTCAATTTGGGGGGCTATTAGGACACAGGTAGCAGTTTTATTCAAGACACTGAATCAGATTTTCAATGCACTTTAATTGAGGCTTTCCAACAGGAGTAATCAGTGGATGGCAGGAGGCAGAGTGTTGCAAGATGTTAGAGTCGTGACAATGCAATCGTGTATTGGATGCAGCAGGAAAGATGGGCTGTTCTTTTAGAAATGAATCCATCTCTGTTAAGAGTTCCTGCAGAAACACCTGCTACCAAGAAGAAAATAAAACTTAGAATCGTAGCTTGTATAAGCCATGTATATCTACATAGGGAGCAGGTCGTCTTCCACGGAGTCCGCCATCGTGCACCGCCATGTTTCTACAGCAGCTCAGAATGGACACTGTGGACGCCATTCGTGTTTTACAGTAGCTCAAGGTAGGGATGCTACTGCTGGATGTCTGTGTTCTTCATTCTTTATGAACTTCCACCAGAAATGTTAATTATTTTCGAGTGGGATATTAATGACTTTATACAGTGACATTGCCATTGTAAACATTACTGTCCAGATAAAGTCTAATTTCAGTTTCACTTCACTCCTTCTGACCATTAATTCAGTCCCTCTCTCTCTTGCCCACACACGTGCACTTTGTGTTTTTATCCTTCTGTATGTCTCTGAATCTCTTATACACAAGAAAAAAAGAAATAAGCTTACTCTTGAAATGTAATTTTCTTTAACATGTTTTAAATCTTGACTGGATACATTGCATCAGACAAAGGACTTGTCTCTGTTCATGTCTTGTTAGACCTTAGTGCTGCGTTCGACACCATTGATCATTACATCCTGCTGCAGAGACTTGAACATTATATTGGCATCAAAGGAAACGCACTAAACTGGTTTAAATCCTATTTCTCTGATCGATCTCAGTTTGTAAATGTAAACGATGAAACCTCGATGAAGACCAATGTCATGGTGTTCCACAAGGTTCTGTGCTTGGACCAATCTTGTTCACCTTATATATGCTTCCTTTAGGCAATATTATCAGAAAACACTCTATAAACTTTCATTGTTATGCAGATGATACTCAATTATATCTATCGATCAAACCAGATGAAACCAACCAGCTCACTAAACTGCAAGCATGTCTTAAGGACATAAAAACCTGGATGAGCTGCAACTTCCTGATGTTACACTCAGACAAAACTGAAGTTATTCTACTAGGCCCAGAACAGCTCCGACATCAGTTATCTGATGATATAGTTTCTCTAGATGGCATTGCGCTGGCATCCAGCATTACCTTTGACCAGGATTTGTCTTTTAACTCCCAGATAAGGCAGCAGAAAAAGGGAAATATGGTCTGACTGTTGTGATAGAAATTGTTAGTGTGCTAGTACATTTCTACTGTGAAATCACAGGAGAAATGTACTAGCACACTAAAATTGTATGTGCCTTACTCACTAACAAAACTATAAATGTGACATATGAGGAGGATGTCTCTGAGGAGAGTGGTAACAGGACCATATGGGTTATCTCTGCCTTTGCTTTAATAAGAGGAAGTAACCAAATGGGAGTTGCAGTTTGACCAGAGAATGTTTAGGTGTGAAGATTCCCAGGGATAATCAAAGGTAACAAAGACACATGTCTTTGTGTGACAAGGCTCAGAAGAGGAAGGGGATGACTGGAGGGGTCAATGGGGAGCTTGAAACTGCTGATCAATTGTTGTAATGTAAATACCTGATGTTCCCCCCTACTGTGTGCTGAGATGTTCAAGAGCAGGAGACAAACTGAGTGGGGGCAAGGGATGGCTATTTACCTTCTCCTTACCGGAGCCTTGCGTTATGTCGGTGTGGTATACAGTCCACCCCTCAAGTGCAATAGCCTAAGTCTTACTTCACTCATTTTATTTTCCAGTGACTAGGCATTAGCCAGAAGCAGGCCTGGTAGTGTCAGGATCCAGGATCCCTGTCTGACCCGTTGTGTGTTACCTCTGTTTCCCCTGATCTCCTCTCCTCATGTGTTCTGTCAATCCCCTGTTTGTTATTGTGTGCCATGTGCTCTGTGTTTTTCCTCTGCCTCCAGACACCTCCCATGGCCACACCCCTGATTAGTACACAGCTGCGGACACTCCAGCCGATTACCTCCCGCAGACTCACACCGTCGAGCTGCCTGCCCTCCGGTGTCGAGCCACGGGACATCACACCGTCGATCTGCCTGCCCTCCGGTGTCGGACCACGGGCTCCACACCATCCTGTCCTCTTTACTCTGGCAAATAAAATCAGTTTTACCACATTCTGTCTCCTGTGGTCTTGCTATTGGGTCCTAACCGTGAACTCCCGTGACAGGTAGTGGACTAGCCCCGGCTTAGCTTTGCTCTTATCCCGACTATTCTCCCTCCTTTTCTGGGGTGGTCACATGGCTTCCGGTGGCATTTGGGCCAGCTGGTCTAACTGGATGGTCAAAAGATTTCGTGGACAGTGATCGTCTCAAAATCTGCTGCACTTTCCAATGTTGATGAGTTATTTTTTGTCGTAAATGTAGCAACGTTTATGGGAGCTTCTGGACGCCCCATCTACATGCGCTACAGTCACTATGGTAACATGAAGCTCAGAGACCTGAGACTCAACACTGCCCTCTTTGACTGGATCCTGAACTTCCTTACGGGCAGACCCCAGGCTGTGCAGATGAGCACTACCACATCCTCCACCCCGACTCTAAACACCGGTGCCCCTCAGAGCTGCATGTTAAGTCCTCTCTTGTACCTCGTTGCTCAAACACGACTGCCTGGATACACACAACTCCATCAAAAAGTTTGCTAACGACACGGCTGTCATTGGCCTGATTACCAACAATGAGCACAACAACCTTCATCTCAATTCTAGCAAATCATAGGATCTGATGTGGACTACAGGAAACAATAAAGAGTAGGACATGCCCCATCATCCTCATCACTGAGACAACGGTAGAGAAAGTCAGCAGCTTCAGGTTCTGCGGGTTTCACTTCAGCAAGGAACTGACCTTGACTCACCACACTGACAGAATAACAAAGACAGTGAGAAAACGCTATGTTCCTTCTCCACTGGCTGAGTCCTGGAAATTTCTACAGGTTCATTATTGAAAGTATCCTGACCGGCTGCATCATTGCCTGGTGTGGCAGTTGTGCTGCCATCAACCATAAGGCTCTACAGAGAGTGGTGCACATCACCAGGACAGAGCTGCTATCGATGGAAGACCTCTATACCTAGTGGTGAGGGAAGAAGGCCATCAGGGTCATCAGAGACTCCAATCACCCCAGCCACAGATTGTTCTGCCTGCTGCCATCCAGCAGTATCCGGTCCCGCACCACCAGGCTCAGTGACAGTTTCATTTATTTTCTAATAACTGCAACCCCATTATTTTAGCTGCAGAACTATTTTCTGTTTTAGATTCTTGCTATATATTTATTCAGTCCCAAAAATCTGTTTTGATAGACCCTATGCTGTGCAGTACAAGTAAGTTATGTTAATGGTTAAAGAAAATTACCTTTTGGTCTGGATGTATGTTTGCAGGGCTTGAAATACCATGTGCATAAACAAGGTATGAAAATTTGAGCTGTGCATGTAATTCTCAGCTCTATTTGCACTAGTGTACTATAACTTGGTACATATGTTGTGCAGCGCTGCTAACGCTCCCGCATTGACTGTGAGACTCACACGGCTGAAACTTTTCTCACTCTCACGACACACATCCATCTTCTCATGCAATGAAAAATAAATGTATAACTGTTAACGTTGCAGCGCGAAAAGAAGACACCGACAGCGCACAAAGAGACAAGACAGAGCAGTACAGCACAGCAGCAGTGTGCTTTTGGTACAGTACCTGAACATATAGCAGCCAAAAAAACAAAAATAACACTTACCTTACAGTAACAATTTATTACACATCATATATCTAATAAGTCTTGTTGAATATGTGACGTCTCAATGCTGAAAATCTTCCTATAGCCATATAAAACACTCTACAGGCTCAAATTATATTGTTACACTTTAAAATTCTACTCATTCTTAAAGTCTCATGAATTAAATAAATGTTTTCCATTAAAGGTTTGCTCAAATTTCCAACGTGGTTCCAAAGTTATTTTACAAATCTGTTTTTGATCAAATTTAAAGAAAGGACACATTGATTATTTCCTCATATATGAACTGTCATAAAAAAGAAAATGTTGCAGTGGTTATTATTACATTTCTAATAGATGCACCAAATGGTGCAGTAAATCTTAAAAGCCCATTTTGTGCCCTCGAGTGGATGCCGCCAGTGTCCCAAAAGTACATGCTCAACAAAGCAGGCAGCATATGTCGAAAGCACACTTCAGTTTTTTTATTTTAATTGTTTTACTAAAATGATTTACCACCAGTACAAACCAAGAGTACATCACAGAGCAAGAGTGCATCATACTGCCTCCCCCAAGCTACTTTAGCAGTAGTTTGTTGTAGGCTACAACAGCAAAACTAAGTCATGGCACTGAGGCATGATGAGTTCCAAGTGAACGTAGTGGAGCACATAGAACGGATTTATACTTTAACAGTGAGTGACTAATGCTCCAGGTAGAGAGAGAGAGAGAGACAGAGACCAAGGGAGAGATGGAGGAGGAGGGCATCTGACCTCTGGATGAAGGCTTAAATGTGCTTGTTAAACTAAGCAGAAGCAGAGACAGGACAATAATGATATTTATCAGAGCAATGCAATGGGCTGTTTTAAACTCTGAAAGGTTTGATGAAGAATACACATTGGGGCCAGACTTCCTAACCAAATGACGCCTAGCTGCTACTTCAGGCCCCTGTGTCGACCCCTTGATTGACCAAATGCCAACTGTGTGTCCTTCCTGCGGGTCTGAATGTAAATAAACCCCTCCCTGCCCTTTGTCATAGTCCCCCCTTACCTCTGTATCCTAGTATTGACATACAGTCTAACCACTGCTCTGGCTCCCTGTATAAAATGCTTCTTTCTTCATTTGTTCGGGGTCAACCTTACGGCTCAGATCTGCTCTGTATCTGTGAGGTCACCAGTTTGCCGGCATGCTATAATAAACTCACAACACCACAGCAACTTCTGAAGTGGACTTGAATGATTTCTTCAACAGGTTCCACACAGAATTCATCCAAAGCAGCAGTTATTGTAAACTGTTTTGAAAAGGGCAGGCAAAAGATACGGGGCCGGTGATTGAATGAACCATCAGTTAATCAAACTCTCGTCACGTCTTTCTCGAGAGAAAACATGTTTTCCATCAACAAAAGCCTTCAGTGTCATCCTTTGCTCTTCTATTAATGACGAAATACTGTCCAGTTGTGATAGAACTGATGCTTTTGCAGCATCTTTACTAACCTCTTTAGGAGTCGCCATTGTTGTTTAGAACAAACACTTGTCTCTCTGTATGGTCTCACACACACCTAAGCCACTCAAACGCATTACTTGAAGCTTGGCAAGATGGATTTTGGTGTGATATGTGACGCTGCGATTCACACATGGTCTTGTGACGTTGCAAGAATCCAGCTGCGAAGTAAATCAAAAGACACAATAATGACATGGAATTCTCCTTTTTCATTTCAGCACACTGAACACTCAACACTGATTAAAAGTGTAGTCTGGAATACAGAAAAGGAAGAGAGGGTTTGAAGGAGATAATTCAATCATGTTTTGATACGCGAGTAGATTTGTATAGAAATCTATACAAATAGAAAAAAATGGTATAAAAATGTTTTCGTTAGCTCGGCAACAACACATGCATTATAAGTAATACATTAGTGTATGATGCATATAATTATTAGTAACATGTTTGTAATGTATTTTGATGTGCAGCTCGAGGAAATCTCACATTAGTCACACTTCACAGTACTCAAAGAGGAAAATGATGTTTCATTCATCATGTCAAGTTGCTAATTTTGCACTTCTTGGCAATCAACATAATTAACCAATTCCTTTTCTTGATTAAGCCTGATGAAGTCAGCACACCATAAACACTGCACACTCTCCTCCTGTAGTGCAAAGCCTCTCAACGTTGGGGTTTGTAGAATGCTGTTGCTGTGGGGCTGGTCGGGCTGAGCTGTGTGCAGAGCATCACTGCTCATGTGTGGTGCTGTCATGCTCCACTGAGAGGATCCCTTCTCTATGATGTTCACTACAGCAGAATCCAGATGAGATGGAAATGTGGGTTGGCATGGCCAAGGGCCGATTCAGAGCCTCTGTGCAGATTTAGTGTGGAATCTCCCAGCCGTTGTGTGCACTGACCTCTTTCTGTGGCTTTATATATCTACAGTTAGACTCTCTTCCCCCATTCTCTGCTACAGTCCTAATTCCTACGGACAGCAGGAGGGAGAGCTGAGCTGTGAGAAAAAGAAAAGCACCTGCCCTCTGTTTTTCTCTCTTTTATAGTCAAACACACACGTGTTGTCATCTAATGTTTGTTTTTAGCTTCAGTGTGTCAAACTCTTTTCAGGTGAGCAATGGATTTTGTACTCACCGACTGTCTGGCTGTTTTTACAGTGACTGTTATTCATGGGATTACATGGAATAATTCTATAGTCTGGGAATTAGATTTACTGTAGTTGATGCCTTTTGATTCTTGATAAGTTTTCATCTCGGTATGTGTTCTAAATCATATTATCAGGCACTGTACAAGAGAGATTTCGCGTATGTAAATTCTATAAAAGCCTGTACGTGATGATAAGGGCTGGAAGAGGAAATGTAATCTCAGTGGCATCAGAGCAATATTCAACTCCAATGACATGAAAACAGATCTCAGAACAGTTAAAGAAGGAAACAGTGATCACAACAAGAAATATATTAACACCTACTTTTAAACTGACTGATGTAGACAAACGCGTTCATTCATTTCAAAACCAGTGGATGTAAGTAGAGGGGAAAGCACTTCACCAGGGACAGAAAAGATGGGGAGAGACAACAGACCTCAGTGGACAGCTTGACTGTCTAAGCTGTATCACAGTCAGGAGAATCAGCGCACATATTTGAAGTGATTACGAGGAAGATTTGAATAATTGTCACGTCCGTGAAGCTGTACTGAGAAACCACAGTTAGAAAAACCTAAGAGCTGAGAGTGATCCACAGTAAGAGCCATGAATAACTCACTGAAGCTAAATTACTTCTGTTTCCCAATAATTCTGTTGACTGCACTGTTCCCCTGCCACATACTAACCCGCCTGTCACTTCAGAGGCAGCCACTCCCTCCTGCCCTGCAGTGACCCCTTTCCTGCCACATTACCTGACCTCCGCGCTCCCCCACTGCTTCCCTTTTCCCTCATCATACCGGCCCATCACCATTCATTCCCTTCCAGATTGTCTACTTTTCTTCCACCTTCGCCTTTTACTGCCTGAGTCTTGGATTGATGATCCTGAGCCCCGCCCCTTCTCAGATATGTTTGCCTGTTATTTGACTCCAGAAAACATGAACTTTTATCCTAACCTGTCTTTTTCAGTCTTTTCTGTTTTCTGAGATATTTCAGTGTGGCATACACATAGGAGTCATTGTACCTGCTTCTCAAAGTTTAGTAATTAAAAGAAAACTGTAAAAATGAAAAGAAAAAGGTTAAAGAAAAAAGAGTCTCTTTGTCCACATAATGCTATACTGACTACCAATCCAATAGGGATGCAGCATACTGACTGGTCCAATATGACTGGATCATGTTTTGGTGTCAATGGGCCAATCGGGTATCTGATGTCATTTGAATAAAGAACAATTCAGTACCTTTATACTTATGTATTAATGTGTGACATTTTGCATTCCAAAGTTATGACTCATACTTAAGTTTAGCCTGATGTTGCCTTACACGTAAAGAATGATCCCCGTCTCTCCGACATAGTGAGTCATACAGCTCATTTATCTGATTGGTACTCGGGTTTGATACCCAATGAAATGATAACCAATGAAATGATAATCAATGAAATGAATAAATGGAAGAAGAATCAGTGCATCCCTAAATCCAATACCAGTGCTCTTTTGTCCCCTATATGTATGTAATGTAATCCATAACGCTCACTGTGTGGAATCAATGTCATGTGAAACTATGTGTCAGTTCTTACGTTTAAACAAAACCATTGTTCATAACCTTGTGAGACTTGTATCTATGTGGTTTAGACTGTTTGTACAAATGTCATCATTGATGTGCAGCATCAGTCTCATAACAGCAGACGCACTAGCATGCTCAACTTGTCTGCCACTCTTCCAGCGGCAGGGTTTTTGGTTTCGTATAGTGATACAGACCTGACAAAGTAAAAGAAAAGGCTTTGCTCAGCGTTATTAAATGCACCTACATCTCTTCACCAAACCACTACACCTGTGTAAATGTTCATCCTAAGTAAGAGATAATGTCAGTTCATGTTTACTGAGCTATTCTTCTCAACATGTTATGGAATGTATCTCGTCTAAAATTTTATAAAAAGTACTGAACATCAAGTTTTAAAGTAGCTACAATGTTTGGCAACATTATCTTACCACAAAATCATTATCAACACCTCTGGCTTCACAGTTAGGAAGTAGCAGTGCAGCATGCAGGCAGTAGTGTACTATCAGCAGTAGCTTAATGCACAAACAACCCCAAACCCAAACCAGCTTCCCTGAGTGAACCCTTCAACCCAGGTAAAGACCAAAATATCTGCAGTTCACATAAAACGCAAAGCAAACTTTTTGTGTGGCGCAATTACATAGTTTCAATACAAATACATGAATAGATGCGAGTTGAGTAGAAATATTTTCAAACGAGAAATTTGTGCGACGCCTTGACATTGTTCTTCTGTTGTCACTGACATCCTGAAGTTGTTGAATCAAAAGAACGATAGCAGCTGTCTGTTGGCACCCAGAGCTCTACGATAGGACCTCATCATACAGAGACCAGTCAGACCTCTGTGTGTAAACCATAGACTGTCTTTAGTAGAAACAATAATGGTGCTGCCTATTTATGACTAGATTACGCTATTGGAGTGTTGGTGTAACAGCTGCAATGTTCGCATTGTTTGCCTGTCATCTTGCAGACAGACCTGCCAAAGCATGAATTCAGACTTTTTACAAATCAACATCATTATATCGTTATTTCAGCATCCTTTTTATCTGTTTATTGCAATTAAATCACAGCAAAATCAGTTTTTATTGGTTTCATACCGTTGTAGTAAACCAGCCGACATGTTGCTAGCTAGATACAGTGAATGCAAAAATGTTGCGTTTGGAATGAACACATCCTTTGCTGGGGCGGTTCGCTAATTGCGGGCGAATGAAACAAAGCTCCTGTTAAAAATTAACAAATCTACTGATAACAGCACATTAACAGCGATGAATGAAGGGTGGTACATGGATGCAGAAATATAACAGGAGCTGTAAATATGGCCTCATTAAGCCCCAGTAAGCATTCTTCCAGCTTTGAGGGATGCAGATAGGAAAACAAAACTGGGCTAGCACTGCTTTTCAAAAAAATGTAAATAATTTCCTCACTTGACAGTTTATAGACAAACACAACCAACAGTGGACTCCTCATCCCATAGGATTCTCTTCCATCAGGTACTATAGCAAACAATAATACAGAGAGCAGCACAGGATAATACTCAGAAGTCTAACAGAAAAATCTCTAGTACAGTACTACTTCAAATGAGCAACTGTCAACATCCTAGTGTTCCTCTGAAGCAAACAGAGTGGTCTGCAACCTACCTTGCATCCAAACATCAACGACAAAGTGTTGTTGGTGCAGGCAACTTTGCAGTGGCACAGCACCGGGGTGCACTCTGGGCTTTTGACTATGGGAGACATTCCTGTAGAAACGAGCCGTTGGACGGACTCTGCAGTAGCACAGCGCTTAAAGGCAGAAAGACGAAGAGCCACAGTCGGACCGAACTAGAAAGCTAGAAAGAAGGTTTGCGCTTTATGAGAGCGAGGTTTTGCATACAGGCTTATGCTCTCTCACACTCTGTCCCCACCATACACTCCCTCCCTCTCTCTCTCTCTCTGTCAGGAATGCCCACTGTCTCTATCCCTCTCCTCCTAACCATCCTCCTCCTCATGTTAGCTTTTTCTGTGGAAGGAATTCATTACCTGAATAATCTGCTATATCACTTGTCCTTAACTAGCGTGAATTTGCATTTAGAAAAAAAAAAAAAGGTCACTCTTTTTGTTTTATATTCATATACTGAGTATGTAGCTGCTGTGTACATGTAGCAGCAGGTCAACCAAGCGCTTCCCCTCAGTCTTGATGTAGGGCGCCCCCAGCTGGCCAACATTACAGATTAAAACTGCAAACAGCTACTTTTGTGTCAAGTTTCCCATGAGTATTAATATGTATTTATCATGTTTTGTTTCAAAAGCCTGTGTTGGAATGCAGCTTTGTAAAGTCAAAATGTATTGCCTGCCAGAATGATGCATTCATGCGCAATTATATTAATGTGAATACACCAACTATAAATACTAAAATAAGCATAACAAAAACACTTTCAAATGATACAACACTTTAGCAAATGTCCTTAACTATGGTTGGAGCACCTACCACTGGTCCCTTTATGGGGTTCAAAATCTTGCTCAGTCCTTTTCTTTTCCTCGTCATACTGTAATCACTTGATATTAGTAATGTGGCCACAGACCCTGTTAAATACCTGCTTCTCCTTCACTCAAATGTTTCTGCAGTTAAACACGGAATGTTTTACAGACCATCTGAGTGACCTGATGATGCTCCTGGTTGATGAGGTCATCCTGGACCCACCAGACTCTCCCAGTATGAGACTTCCTCAGAGGAGCAGGTGTCATGCTTCAGTCAGCCGATTTATATTTCCATTCCATTGGCCATAAACAAAGTGACTTACTTATCATTCTTTTTTTTCTTTTACAATTTTGATGTGATTATACTGTTTGAACAGGTGATATGAAACACATATTTGATTTTATGTCGAAGGGTTAAAAAAAACTGGTCCATTTAATATCCTGACTATTAAAATGTGAGAAAGCTTTACTAGTAATCCTTTACTTCAGCCAGTACATTTTCAGATTTCTCAGATTCCCGCTCAAACAAGCAGCTGTGAAGTTATGTTTGAACAATTAGCGTGTTATATCCACGATAGAAGACCGGAAACACAGACCAATCACAGCAGACTGGGAGAATAATGTGTTGTGAACAGTAAAGCATGTAATCATGAGGTGTGAGATGAGGGAAAGGGAGAGAATGATATATCATATAATATATAATTATCCTCATACTGCAGCTGTTTCATTTATACACTGTCTGTCAAAACATGATAATAATAGTAAGATGATAATATGATAAGTGGTGGCAGGCCACAGGTCATGTAGAGAATATAGTGCTTAGCTGACGGAATGAACCCTTTGATAAGAACTTCATGTAGAGGTGGGCTCATAGTAAATGTTCAGTATTTATGCACTGGGCTGAGTTGTAGAGGATCAACAGCTTCACTGACAGCCTGCATGTTAATACACAAACAGAAAACACTGGCCTGATGCTTAACAAGGACTATAATTACCTGGGACTGCTATAACCTGAGGTGGTTTTGATTAGCCATTTACTGAGTAAAAGATGTTGGAATCTTACTAACTAACTAGAGCATGCAGTCCAAATATAGGATTAACGATCAGATGCTCTGGTTGTATTTTGATCAATCTATAATAAAACATATTCTGTTGGAATGTAGCTAAAGGATGTCATTTGAGAATGAGTCAGCCATGCAGTGCTCGTTTCTGCAACATTGTTCTTTCAAAATAAACTGTCTTGCATAGTCTCTACATGTAGGATATCCATATTACAACTAATTCCAATTACAGTCAGTTTCTTCCAAACAGTTACAACCTTTTATTCATTAGTAATAATCGTGATCAACAAATCCACCCCCTCATCGGCACAAATCACAGTCAAAGTGTGTCTGACAGACCAACAACACATTCTCTCTCCCAACTCGTCAAACACCACTTGGACAGCTGCCCTCCACTTCAAACTATGATGCTCTACGTTCCTCTCTGGCGATCAGGGACAGCATGTCAGTTTCTGCTATTGCATATGCACATGCAAAATGTCTTTTCAAAATAAACTTCCATGTTAACAGTAAATATACAGTTTCTGCCCGTTACGTGCATAAGGTCTGTTTTCAAAATAAACTTCATACTTACTTGGTTAGGCTAAAAAAAAGATCTTGCTTTCGGTTTAAATAACTACGTTTGTTACGTTAAATAAGTACGCTTGTTACGCAACCGACGTATGCATTCGTTACGTAACAAAAATAGAGGTAAAATAAATCAGTGTTGACTTGGTCTGGGGACATGAACATGGTCTTCTGGGTGGAAGCTCTCTTTTTTTGACCCAACCTCCTCCTTAAATGGACTTCCATGCTCTGTGTACTACATAATTCGCCCTGAGCGTCTAGTAATGATGCGGATGGGTTGGAGTTGACTCTGTCTGGTGGTATCAGACATCGAGGGCCAGTGACCAAGCGTCGGTATTTGACAAGCTGGAAGTGAGACCGGGTTAACACTGCACATGCGTCTTAGGTCAGGCAGATGAGAGTGAAGTGCTGATGTGTTCATACCAGCAGGAAACTATAAAACCACAGTAGGTTAATATCTTCTTACAAGTTACAAGCTGCTGGGTCTAAAAACATCTGTGTCAGAATGTAATGCTACCTGGTTGTCTGCTTGGCCAACAGTGACTTTCACTATAGACATTAGTATAGTCTTCTATTCTACAGTATGTCTGCATGTGTGTGATTTAAGCATGTGGCATTCTAGGCAAATAAAAGCTGCTTTTTATTTAATTTCTGACAAATCTTTCCTGGTGGTATGTATAAATACACACACACACACATATACATATATATATATATATATACTGTATATATGTGTGTAAATAGAAATGTGTCAATGTATCGTCAAAATCTCTGGGCCTCAAGCAAACTAGTAAATATGACTGTGGAACCTCTGTGCTTCAGTACTTGCTGTGTCTGTGCTGTAGCATCTTTAAAGGAACACATCAGCCCTCGCTTCATAGCTTCAGATTTTCCCCACCCACACCTACTTCCATTTCCCCTAATCAGCCTAGTAGTATACTGTATATACTGACTCAATTCCACTTGTTCTCTGGCAGATTGTCTAGTTTGCTTCTCTCTAGTACTGTAAAGACCTACTATACATCATGCTGGCTCAATCCACAAGACAACATGTGACCCTGCTACAGCTGTCCGTATTTCAGCTTCTCTGTCTCTGACCAGACTTCTTTAGTCGTCAGCCTGCAGCAGAGCTGCAGAGGATGAGATCATCCAAAGTCCAGAGAGTAATTCATTACTTGTGTGAGGACTATCACAGTAACACAGCTGCAGTATCAGGCTCTGTATTCTGCATCCTGATTCACCAGCATACAGTGCGGTACAGTGTTAACTGAACTGAACCACTAGATGGACCCATAACACTGAGGATAACACTGTTAACATGTGGAACTAAAAACTCAATTACACTTTAATATAATTTTATATATTCTCATGAATACCTATGTTGAATACACTTATTGTAAGTGGCTTTGGATAAAAGCGTCTGCTAAATGACTGTAATGTAATGTCATGTAATATACAGTGACTGAGGCCAATGTTGTAATGGTACATTTCTACTTAAGTATATTGTGTAAATGCTTAAGTACTTGTACTTTTGCTCTGAACTCAGTAGATCTTCATCCTTGTTTTAACATACGTGCTCAAATGTATCTTGTGTGTAATAGAAACTTGACATTCTTATGAGTATTTTATATTCTTATAAGTAGAACTGTTTTATAAACTTGTTGTGAAACAGTCTATCATAAGCTTGCATCATGAGACTTGTGATCCATGGAGCAGCTGACTGTCCATGTACCCATATGCACCCATATCCTCTTGTTCTCTGTGTTGGATAACAAGTACCTATTGTATATTTACATGTTCTGTGTCTTAAGGATAAAATGTATATATCTGTGTGTCTGCTGTTACACAGATAAAGCGCCTCTTATACTTTACTCCAAGCTCCCTCCTGATGACCGAGCTCCTTACCCTATCTCTAAGGCTGAGCCCGGCCACCCTACGGAGGAAGCTCATTTCGGCCGCTTGTAGCTGCGACCTTGTCCTTTCGGTCACGACCCAGAGTTCGTGACCATAGGTGAGGGTAGGAACGTAGACTGAGTGGTAAATTGAGAGCTTTGCCTTCCGGCTCAGCTCCCTCTTCACCAAGACGGTCCGGTGCAGCGCCTGCTTTACTGCTGCAGCCGCACCGATCCGCCTGTTGATCTCCCGCTCCATCTTACCCTCACTCGTGAACAAGACCCCGAGATACTTGAACTCCTTCGCTTGAGGTAGGCACTCTGTCCCCACCTGGAGGGAGCAATCCACCGGTTTCTGGCAGAGAACCATGGCCTCAGATTTGGAGGTGCTAACTCTCATCCCCGCCACTTCACACTCGGCTGCAAACCGGCCCAGTGAATGCTGGAGGTCATGATCCGAGGAGGCTAACAGGACCACATCATCTACAAACAGCAGAGAGGCGATCCCGAGACCCCCGAACCTGACGTTCTCCGCCCCCAGGCTGCGCCTAGATATCCTGTCCATGAAAATCACGAACAGGACCGGTGACAAAGGGCAGCCCTGGCGGAGGCCAACAACCACCGGGAACGTGTCTGACTTGTTGCCGAGAATGCGGACACAGCTCCTACTTCAGTCGTACAGAGACTGGATCGCCCGTTGTAACGGGTCCGGCACCCCATACTCCCGCAGCACCCCCCACAAGAACCCACGAGGGACCCGGTCGACAGCCTTCTCCAAGTCCACAAAGCACATGTAGACTGGTTGGGCAAACACCCAGAACCCCTCCAGTAGTCTTGCGAGGGTAAAGAGCTGGTCCACTGTTCCACGGCCAGGATGGAATCCGCATTGCTCCTCTTGAATCTGAGGTTCAACAAGCGGTCGGAGCCTCCTTTCCAGCACCCCGGCATAAGCCTTCCCCGGGAGGCTGAGTAGTGTGATACCCCGGTAATTCGAGCACACTCTCCAGATGGGAACCACCACCCCGGTCTGCCATTCCATGGGCACTGATCCCGACCCCCATGCGACATTGAAGAGGCGTGTCAGCCAGGACAGCCCAACTATGTCCAGCGCTTTCAGCATCTCAGGGCGGATCTCATCCACCCCCGGCGCCTTGCCACCAAGGAGCTTTTTAACTACCTCAGCGACCTCTGCCAGGGATATGGGTGAGCCTCCCCCTAGGTCCTCAGGCGCTGCCTCCTCTGCAGACGACATGTTGGTCGGGTTTAGGAGTTCCTCAAAGTGCTCTTTCCACCGCCCGACGATGTCCCCCGTCCGGGTCAGCAGTCCCCCCCCCCTGCTGAAAACAGCCTGGGGTAAGCCCTGCTTTCCCTTCCTGAGCTGTCGGATGGTTTGCCAGAACCTCCTTGAGGCCAACCGAAAGTCCTTC
>NW_022280168.1:331538-336604 GCF_004355925.1 Anarrhichthys ocellatus | reverse complement strand
ATCCTCCTTTCTTTGTTAACAAAGAGTTTAGTACCGCGGTTGTACAGAACATCGGTGCGGTTCAGTTCCAGCCAGAGGTCCTCCTGCGAACGTGTTCGTTGAGTTGTAGATCCACTCGGGTCTCTCCAAAAGTTTTCAAAAGCACCGTAGTTTGTAAGTGTCCTGTCGTGCTATGGTGTTGTGTTGTTGCCTTGGTTAGCCACCTCAGGTTAGCGTAGCGTAGCTCCAAACACCAAGACACTCAGTCGCAAATAAAACGCATTCTTAGCCATAAAATGTGCAACGCTTCTCCGACGCTGTCAGACAGAAATACCGTTCATACAAATCCTTTTCCTGGCTGGGCCAGTGCTGCTAGCTGTGGGGTTGGCCGACCCTTTGATACGATGTCCAGCTTTTCTGGAAATGTCCTTCTCCAGAAAGGCGTTGCCAGTAACTCCCAAATCCGTTTCTCCTCCTCCTTCAGTCATTGAGTGTTAAAAAAACAAAGCTACACCAAGCAAAACGCTAAAAATGTCATGTCAATGTCATAACTTCGTACATATCTTTCAACTTGATCTCTTACTACTACTACTACCTTCTGCTAGCTAGCTTTCAGCTTCACACCAGTCACTTGCCCACTGACCAATCACGGCGCACGTTAATGCTGACGTACTTGTAGGCTACCAAGACAGCTCTGACATGTCAAAGAATACACCCAAACTAAAGATTTGATTGGTTGAAGACTATGACAATCAACAATATCGTCCCCATTTACTTAAACTACAACGTCTACTTAGAGGACCTCGGGCCTCTGTTCTTACCGAGAGACACAGAGGTGAAATCTGATTGGATAAAAGCTCTACTTAAAACAAGCTGCACTGGAAGCAGAGCAACTGAGGAAGACAGTAGCTGTGCAATGAGAAAATAAGATAATGGGAAAAATAATTATAATACATGTAGTGTATTTATGAAAAATTATAAAATTATAATATAGCTATAACTTTATGATTCTGTTTAGGCCAGCAGAGAAGGCCTTGCTGGCCCTGACGGCCCACCACTGATCATTTGTCACGTAACTGCCTTACTTAAGAAAATGCCACTTCTGTAGTTATTTCAACCCAAACCACAATACTTTCCGAAACATAACCAAGTCTTTTTTTTGCCTAAACCTAACTAAGTCTTTTTTTTTTGCCTAAAGCTAACCAAGTCTTTTTTTTTTGCCTAAACCTAACTAAGTCTTTTTTTTTGCCTAAACCTAACTAAGTCTTTTCCCGTGAAGACAGAAGTGTATTTTAAAAAGACTGTCTGCATGTTACTAGTGGAAATTGACACGTGTTGCCAGACTTTCGTTGGAAAACGCGTGAAAAATGAGGAGTAACTTTTTCGTAAGATATTACACCAACTGTTGTCTGAGAATACGTTGAAAGGAGACATGCTGTTTATTTCGGGAGAAGGATGCCGAAGACAAAGCTGACAAATCTGCAAAATGGTAATGTTACTAAAGTTAAATGAGTAGTCTCATATTTGAGAAGCTGGAACCATGACTTATTTAGTGGTTTTGCATCATCAATGTCTTAAGCAATTAATAGATTACTAAAATTATAACTGATCAATTTTCTGTCAATCAACTAACACATTTATAGTTTCAGCACGACATCCCTCCTGACAACACTGGCTGTTCTCTCTGTGTTCAGTGGATGAAAATCTCTTGCTTTTTACTGAACTGTGTCACAAATAAGGCAGCAGAGAAAAGGGGGTACAGTGGCTCACCACTGAGATTTACATACATGAATGATTCAGAGGCTCCGCTTTATAAGCCTGTATAGCTGAACCTCACTGTGGTAAGACGTCAGTGAGAGTCGGGAACTACAGCAGAGAGGGACCCTGGTGGGGTTAAGAAGACACTGGAAGGAAATTAGACTTAGGTGCAGTTTTCTGCAACACAACTCAGGCTCCTTTCCACCCAGCAGGGTGAGCTGGCATACACAATGCACAAATATGCCTATGCACACACAAACAGTTTCTCCCTCTCACCCACATATATCTTGTAAATACTAAAACTGTGAACGGCCTAAAAGTCTCTTCTTACCTCCGCGGTCTTTTCCTTCTCCTCCTCCATGCCTGTGTGTGAGGATGTGTTTGACTCTCTGTGTGTGTGTGGAGATTTTAACTGATATCTCTCTAGTTGGGAGGTGCTCTCTTCAAACTACAGCCTGCTCTCTGGCAGCACTCAGACTGGCTGCTCATTGTGCGGTCTATGTGTGTGTGTGCAAGCGTTGTCAGTGTTGCGGGACAGCAATGAATTGCTTCCCCATCGCTGCATCGGTAACTGCGGCAAACAAGTTCCCTCCCACACCCCGCCCCACAGTAGGGAGTTCAGCCAAGAGGGAACCATAGGCAGCACCGACTCTGCTGCAGCACGGACACTTTAACAGGTGAATCACACAGCAGAGCACAAATACCTACAAAAGACAAGAATGTGATCATCTAAATTGGTGGCTGTGAGCATAAATTTAAAATACGTTGCGTTTGTGAAGGAAATCGCAAGAATAGAAGCTTGTCAACTGTGTCAGCTGCTATCTTGTCTGCTTAATGGTATCAAAAAAGAAGCTTAACCCAATGCTGCATTCACAGTGTGTCAGTAGGTGAATGACAGCATGTCAGGATGTTCATTGTTTTCAGTAGGAGAATGGTAAACTTTGTTAACACTTGCCATCCAAATTAGCATTTTCTTTACTTTTTCCTGTTTGTGCAGAGAAGGCAAATGTTTTTAACAGTGATATGTAGAAAAAATTTTCCCACAACTTCGGAAATTGAAAATGATTCGACAATTAAACTTAATTTAATTTTAAGTATATGTATTATTTTAGACATATGTCAGTTAGACATTCAAATCAATCAACAATGAAAACAGAAGGAAAACAGCACACACAGCACTGGTGTTACAAATTTAAATTGTGTGAGGCCGGTACAAATATGAATGACACAATATTCTAAATGTGTCTTGGGACTCTCTCAAATGAGTATTTAAAGCCACTGTTAAGACTTTTGCAACTACAACACCAATTAAAAGTGAACATTTTGGAGAATTCTTTCAACAATGAATGCCTAAATGGTAAACAGTAAATTGACTAACATTTGCAGAGAGCCTGTCCCGTCTTCCGACTAGTCAAAGCCCTTTACACTCCATGTTTTTCTTCAACCAACACACATCTAACCGAATTCACATTCATGCACCAAAGGACCACTTCAGGAGCAATTTGGGGGTCCGTTTCTTGGCAAAAGACACTTAACCATGCAGACTGGGAGAGTCGAGGATTGAACCGCCAACCCTCTGATTGGAAGACAGCTCTGTGGCTCAGAATTGCAGTGGCTGAGCCACAGCCACAGCCACCCATTAATATCAACTACATATTCTTTTGAGCTTCATAGCAAATTTCTTATGTCGATTAACCACACACTGTGGCTAACATTGAATGTAATTGTGTTTGGTCGTTTATTATTGTGTCAATACCAACACTTTTTGGCACGCAAGGAAGAAGTCCAGGAAGGAGGTGAGAGTCAAAGTACATTTCACACAGGATGAAAGCACAACAAACGCAACCAAAGCTAAACTGAGAAGCACTTAGTGGGAAACGGTTCTACATTGGGTGTGCAATACACATGAGACCACTTACTGTATAGTAAGAGGATAATGTGCAGTCTTTTCCAGTCTTGCAGTCTTGGTTTTCTGCTGCTGTCACTAGATGCTACTAAACAGGCGTATTTACTGTTGTTAAAGACAAATACAGAGACACAGACGAAAACATCCGCGCGACTTGTTTTTTCCCCCTTAACAAACAGACAGGTTGAAATAAATAAAATAATACAAAAATGACATTAGAAAGCGGTCAAATACAACACCTACTCTACACACACTACAACCTCAGAAATGACCTGACACAGATCCTGAAAGAGAATTGGAGTTACTGTCCTACCAGACCCAGAGTAACCAGACTACCAGCCAGCTTCAGGTCCAGCAGGATAAGAGTGAGAGAAAAAGGTCTGGTGAAAGCACACGGGCACAATGGGCCTCATGCAAGAACCACTACAAACAGATTTGTTCTTCAGTGGACATACGCATGATTTAGGAGAACCAATTTACTCATCTCTTGAATTTACATTTAGGTACAGTCACAATTTACGAGTGGTCCAGACCTGACGAAGGAGTCATTTACAATTCGTTTTTTATCATGGATTCATTCATTTGAAGAAACTTTGAGTTTAAATTACATTAACAAATACAGTTTGACTCTGCAAATTAAAGTATAAGCTAATTGAATCAAATCAATTTAAATCAATTAAATTAAATATATTAATTTAGCCCAACGATATCCCCCTAATGCTATCACATACCACCACAATATCAATATGAACATCTTGAATTACACCTCCCGTTGCAGTCATCGATGGCCTCACTGTGTTGAGACGTTTTTAAACTGTAAACGCTGTAAAAAATGATGGCTGGTCTTTTATGGATGTCTTACAGCAAGACTTGGACTTGGAGCTGCGTAGAAAAAAGTTAATTATGCAAATCTACAATTTTACGAGACTTTGCTTTACTCGAGCCAGTTGCTACACTTATGTGCTGCACATTTCGGGAAGATATTGAGGTTGATTTACTCGCATCAAAAATTGCAACGCTGTTTCACCTGAACTCGTCTGGAGTGGAGGATGAGATTTTGACACTGCAAGCTGACATTCAGCTGAAGTCCAGGGCTCATGGACAGTTTTCTCACAGAGGAAAAGTACCCAAACATGAGGAAATGTGATACCTTTTTGACTGCATTATTCGGCTCTACTCATTTATGTGAGTCAGCCTTTTCCCACATGAAGAACATTAAGTCCATACACCGTTCCACCATGACTGATGATCATTTGAAGTCTGCTTGAGGCTGGCTACCAGCAGCTACTGTCCGGACTATGCAACTCTGGCCAATCCCATTCAGTGCAAGTCATCAGAGTAAGGTAATGACCAAAAATGTACAGAATTGTATTGTGCCATAAGGGTTCATGCAGTTATGCAAGGTACGCCAACATATATTGTA
>NW_022280168.1:324057-331438 GCF_004355925.1 Anarrhichthys ocellatus | reverse complement strand
TCACCTGAACTCGTCTGGAGTGGAGGATGAGATTCTGACACTACAGGTTGACATTCAGCTGAAGTTCAGGGCTCATGGACAGTTTTGGAACAGTTCTTGGAAATATATATTTAGCATTTTTAATGTAGGTAGATCATTTTGACTTGGTCATTTTAAAAGTAGCTCGCAAGCCGAAAAAGTGTGGGCACCCCTGCCTTACACCATCCTTCTTCTGCCTATACCCAGGCACCGGGTTGCCAGTCAGCAACGCCGGAATGTAACATAACGCAGCAACGCCAGAACGTAACGTAACGCAGCAACGCCGGAACGGAACGGAAAGCAGCAACGCCGGAACGGAACGTAACACAGCAACGCCGGAACGGAACACAGCAACGCCACGGAATGACGCAGCCCCGTATCGCAGCCACGCACCGTAGCCACGGAACGCAGCAAGCAACCACGCAGCAAGCAACCACGCAGCAAGCAACCACGCAGCAAGCAACCACGCAGCCACGCAACGAAGCCACGCAACAACGGAACGTAGCCACGCAACAACGGAACGCAGCCACACAGCAACGGAACGCAGCAGCAACGGAACGCAGCAGCAACGGAATGCAGCAACGGATCGCAGCAAGCGGCAACGAACCGCGGCAACGGATCGCAGCAAGCAACAACGGAACGCAACAACGCAGCGCAGCAACGGAACGCAGCCACGGAACGACGCAACAACGTATCGCAGCCACGCAACGCAGCCACGCAACGCAGCCACGCAATGCGAAGCAGCAAGCAACGCAACGACGCAGCAAGCAACGATGCAGCAAGCAACGATGCAGCAAGCAACGCGACGACGCAGCAAGCAACGCGACGACGCAGCACGCAATGATGCAGCACGCAACGACGCAGCACGCAACGACGCAGCAAGCAACATATCACAACAACGCAGCGCAATGCAGGCACGCAAAGTGCCCCCTGCCGCCTACTTCCAGCAACCACAGCAAGTTGCCGTAACTGGGACACCTGGCACAGTGCCCCCACCCCGTCCACTTCCAGCGATGGACCCACACAATCAGTCAACACAACGATGCCGCTCCCTCTGCCGTCTTTGGGGGGTTTCCACAACAGAAGATGTTTTGCCGTAGACCAGCCTCGGATCTCGCAAGCCATGCCAAGTCGTTTCCCCTCATGCTACGAAATCTGACCAATAGTAGTCGCAGCCATCATGTGGGGCTACGGATGGCCCAGCAAGTCCATCTCTTAAACTCCTGACAACCTAGCAGTCATTTACCCAATCATCAAAATGACGCCGCGACACCCGTCCGTCAAGGGCGCGTTCTCGATGCAGCTCACGTCTGGGCCACCACAATGCCATGGCTTTCTTGGTTCTCATTCCAGAAGTTCAGAAGATCCGCCCTCCTGCAAACGCCCGTCCAACATCGGTTCCGTCATATCCAACGCCGTCTTCAAACCCATAAATCCTTACTCGATCTTGCCGACCATCGATCAGCAGAACTCCACCGTCGATAACCTACCTGCTCACGCCTACCAACTACACTCGCCAGCTTCATCGACCCACGCACGGGCAGGCAACACTGCTTTCCAGGAGGACTTCTTTTGGGGATCTGCAAGGCCCGGGAGCCGCAGTGGCTCCTCAACTAAGCCTTCCCCAAACCGCTACTGGCTAATCTCCACCAACCATTCCTCAATGCTCCAAATAATCGACGAACGTTCGCCCTCGGCTGAGGCGGGGTCCTAGATAGCGAATGGTAAAATACATCAAGTTGTTTGACCCTGCAAGCGTGAAATCAAATGTAAAACAATGTAATAACATAAAACTTTGTGAAATAACATGATTTATTTATCTAATACTAAAGGACATTTGCTTCAAAATTTTAAAAAGGACAAAAAAATAAAGTACGCTATTTGCAATGGTAAAGAGTTTCAGCTGGTACTGGCGCTGACATGTCTTTCTGTGGATACAAACAGCAGCTTCAGAACCGAGCATCAGGTCACTGTGATGATCTGTAACATGGCAGGTTCCGTGTTACATTATACTGTCATGTTAAATCAACAACAACTATGTGCAACTGCAGAAACATTTGAGTTAAGGAGAAGCAGCTATCTAGAGGTGATCACAGTACTAATATCAAGGGGATTAAAGTACGACAAGAGGAGGATGTTGGGATCTGGCAGGAGCGTGTTTGGTTATTAGCAAGTATGAAAACTAAATCATTGATATCAATAAAAGTAATAATATCAATAGGAATATCAACATATATTAACAATAACGGTGCACCACCCTGGGATCAGTGACCAATAACCGAACTGTAGATAAAGTCTCAAAATTGGTGTTTACTTACAATGTATAGTTAAAGTACTATTTTACATTCAGAGGGAACAGTGAAGATTTGAAGTCGAGCACAGGCTATCACATTCAGCTATTATCACAATAAATATGCACAGAATAATCACAGAAACTGCTCCCACCTCATCTCACTCTGACGGCCCACCCGCGGGCCGTCAGAGTGATAACTGCATATTTGTGTTATGCACACAACTGCTCTGTAACGATGAGTATTAATGTGATATCTCATTAGAAAGCTACGGTTCTTGTAATTCGATTTATGCAAACCATTTCAAGATACAATAACAACAGCAGGTACAGTTAACGTCTCTGTCAAACAAGCACTCCAAAAATAGCCGATAAAATATCACCGTGACTCACCGATTATGATCCATAACGTGCCCCTTGTGCATGCTAGTCCAGCAAAAACGGTCTTGCTAGGTGGCTAAGGGTCCACTCGATCGAATCCAGTAAAAGATTTAGTCCAAAACACATTAGTACATCCATAAAGACCCACGGGGGGCTGTTGCATCATTTCAAATTAGCCAGCAGATATGATAACTCGCGATCATATTTCGGGCATAATTTCACTTTCCATGTCAACAGAGCAGAGATTTTGACCGGAAAATGGAGCCTGCATTCCGCCGGTTAGATTGACACCTCATTTGACCCAATAGAAGCTTCTATAGCCCGGTCACAGTCTGGAACAGCCAACAAGAGTCCGCTTTGAAAGACAATGCCCGCCTCTCTTCTTTGGGTAAAGCTCGAGCCAATCGCAACAGATCCAGTTCAAACTCAGGCTCCATATAGATTTATCAGATGGCCCTCTGGGAAAGTTTTCAAAACTGAAATTGAAACCGTGTCTCAGGTACCTGGGACAGATTATCAAGACCAAAGTCTGGTTCATGAGAATTTTGAAGAATCTGTGAAAGTTGACAATAGTTAACTATGATATAGTTAACCATACATTGACATAAATAAACTATAGTTTGAAATTTACACATAGTTTATCGTAGTAAATGCATTTGCATTTTGACGTGGTGACACGAGCCTCCAAATGCATTTTTACACGGCTGCACTCATAGTAAACCACGTGTGAAATGTTAATTTTCTGTCGTATTGTTATCAAATTCTAACTTATACCAGGTACCATGACTCCATGCTGACATAGGATTGTGTTTTCCGGGTCATAAGTCCCAGCCATAGATAACTGCTGCCATCTGTTGGCCAAAACAAATCTAGGCGGAAATAAAATCCTTCTCTTTCAGTGTGCTGAAAACTGCATAGCTCAATGCTAGTAGCACTTACAGTGATTCTGACTGATTGTGAAGAAAGTTCAGAGTGTTGCCGTTCAACATTCAGTGTCTTAACTCAAAACAGAAAGTGATTAAAAATAGCAAACACATTTTTAGTTTCGGCAACCAAAAGCTTTTTAACTTTTGAAAGTTTTTTTTTAACTTTTTAAAAGTTAGTGTTGAGCCTTATAATGTGTTTATCTTTTCACCAGTGTTCATACTCCTTTGAATCCATCACTTCCAATACGTTAAAGTTAAAAATAATACAGCCATCTGATGTTGCTTGAGCACAGAAAAAAACAGTTAAATAGCAACAGCAGTGATGCCACACACCACCCAGTTACACCACCTAGTGCTCGGAGGAATATTACACTTTCACACAAATCAAATATGGCTCCTTCTTCATCTGTATCCTGAACAGCATTACTGATTTATGTAGATATGAGCAGAAATTACAAAAAAACATGCCAATGGATCAATCAATTAATATTGATCACAGAGAGTGAATGGGAACATTGCTGAGTCTAGCCCCTCTGCTGTGGAGGGAGGCAGACAACAAAGGAACGGAGAACTTGTTAAATGTGGTGATTCATCACCAACCATTGCAGCATTGAGCCAAATTAGAGTCAAGGTCTACACTGATATTTGTATTCGTCAGGTCTTGTTGGGCTGCCAGGAATGTAATGATTGTGTTTCTGCACACCACAACCAAACAAAATGAAATAGAAAGGTCTAGAAGAGATAGAAATAGAAGATTCTATGTTGTCCATGAAGTGGGACAATATAGTGCAACATCAGCGCTTTGTGTGCAAGGTGTGGCATTATTGTAAGTAAAAATAACGGATGGTAAATGGACTGTAATTGCATTGTGCCTTTCTACTCTTCCGACCACTCAAAGCGCTTTTACACTACATGTCATTCACACCCATTCATACACTGATGGCACAGAGCAATTTGGGGTTAATTGTCTTGCCCAAGGACACATTGACATGGAGTAGCCGGGGATCAAATCGCCGATCTTAAGTTTATTCATACACTTATTGTCTAAGCCATGTGGGTGCTTTACTTACAGCCTACTATGCAAATGGAATATTTGCAATTAGAATGAGTTTTAAGCTATGAAATTGTGTTTTGCTTAAATAAGTACATAGGTTATGTCCCTATAGGCATACATTAATGTCTACAGTTCTATTTTTGGCGTTTCGACTCCAAACCTCACTCTCATATGTCATTATAATTTCTACTATACAATTCTGGGTGTCTTAAAATCTCAATGTCATGCTTTACTTTCAGGAGTCGTCCCTGTCCTGCTGAAGGTCAGTGTAGAAAGCTTCAAGTACTCTAATATATTTTAGTCTGAGGTTAACGTTGAGCTTCAACTTGAGGAGAGATTTCAGGAGGGATTCTGAGATGTTTGATAGATACTCTCTCACAATATGTATCCAGGATGTCAAACTGATTCAGCAGTGAAAACAGGTTAAAGAGATAAAGATAGAAGCTGAAGCTACAGATCACAGTTTTAAAGTGAACCACCACATCACCTGGAGATCCAGAATGAAGGTGTCTTGAGGGCTGGATAAGCAGCAAAATGAGTCATGCCGGTTCTGATATGAAGCACATCACAAATGCACGTACATATCACGTGCTGTGTTCTAGTATACACCTCTACAGTATCTCATGCATTTGTGTCGTAATTGTCAAACTCTGATGCAGGAGTCTTTATTTTATCACAGCAACTTTGCACCCCTACCATGGAATAATATAATGCAATAGCTGTCGTTAGGCTAGCAGCTAATTCCATTGAGCTTTTGCAGTAGTGAGTGATCAAAGCTTACACTGAGCCTACTTAGCAGGTTGCATTACCTAATAAAATGATAAAACCACATCATATTGTTAAGAGACGGCAGTTAGCCAATTGTACTCACAAAGCCTCCCAATTTTAGAAAAGGCTTATGTAACAAAAGAGCTGGTAAACACATGCAGAAGAAACAAATAAATAGATCAACAAGTTTGCCTCCACTCGCTCACTGGTGTTCCCCACACCACTTCACCTTTCATACACACTACACATACTCCTGGGAGTCCCTTACCTGCATGTCTGATCTCAGAGCACAGTAGCATGCCAAAAACATGGCAGTACTGTGGTAACATGAATGGAGCCGGGTGGTATCTACGAAGTCTTCAACAATTAGAAACAAACAGCAAAGGAACAAGCAGCGGGATCAGATGAGACGGAGCAGGCAGCATAAATGAGTGAGAGAAATACTGGGATTGTACCACACCGAGGTGGCAAGTTCTCTTTCACTGTGGGGAAAATGAAAACACCAATAAAAAGCCCTTTGAGTTGATGCAAAGCTCAACACGTCTCACAGGCAAACAGGCGGGACTGAACCGTCAAGAGGGGGGAGTGAAAATGTGCTTCTGGCACAAAGAAGAAGAAAGCAAATGGAGAAAGGTCTGCTGGCGAAAGTGATCAACATCTTCAGGAAGAAATGGAAATGGAAGGAAGATCAGAGGAAATTAGGCCAAACGTGAGGTGTGTGTCCACAAAGATGTGATGTGAATAATGTTTGGCATACTGTATGAGTAGAGTGTAGCATGTCGCACACACAGCATTACATAACAAGCAATACCCCACACTGTTACTACCACAGAGCTGTGAAGAAGAGCACTACGTCACTATTTCACCAGTGCAGTTTCAACAGAGAGGGTGAAAGTGTTAAAGAAGAGAAGAGAGAATTACTGAGACGTCTTGTCTACATATTGTCACACAAACATTATGGGATACAACTTTCTACAATGCCCATGCATTATAAACATATTTATAATGTGTTTTAATCTACATTTAGCACTGTAAAATTATAGTAAAACATATTTTCAATATTCATAACACATCATACAGCATTATATAGGATCATACTGTATTATGATTCATATATATATGTATATGTATATATTAGTGCTGGGCAACGATTCAAATATTTAATCGCGATTAATCGCATGGATTTTTTGCGATTAATCGCGATTAATCGCATTGTTATGGCAAAGTTCAATAATGAATTCAAAAGTAGTGTATTGTGCACTTTTATCTTGAAAGTACTGCTATATGAACAAAAGTGCAATAACATTTGGTTTGCAAACACTTTAAACAAATAACGTTATTTTTAACAGCAGTATTCCCTTTACACAGTAGCAGTTATACAGTTATAATGATTCTGATAATAGATAACTTTATCTTTATGTGTGTAAGAGATGCAATTTAAATATACACCTTGAAAACTGCAAACCTATCTACTTTTTTATGTTTGTTAAATTCTCAGTTGCGATAACTAAATGATGCTTATTATACATATTACAAACAAAAACACTTTAAAAACTCGACAATATGTATTTTAATATTGTCACTGTTGTAAATTGTTTGATTGCATGATTTACTTTTATTGTGAAGAGCATGAAAACGGAAGTGTTTTTACTTTGAAGAGACAGGAAGTAGAATGGTACGTGTTCTTGATGCAAACAATGTTGATACATAGAAAACCACATGTCGGATGCAAGAGCGCGTTGTGTTCACTGTAACACTGTAATACTGCAGTTCAGACAGTAAAGTGTTCCGTTCAAACAAGACGTGTCTTGTTCCATCACGAGAAGCTCCACTTCACAACAGTCACGTTTGATCTGTAACGAGATGATCGCGCGCATGTGTGTGTGTGTGTGTGTGCGTGTGTGTTTGTGAGACAAGAGTGAAGGACAGTGACGGAGTGTAGGA
>NW_022280168.1:287713-304057 GCF_004355925.1 Anarrhichthys ocellatus | reverse complement strand
ATATATATACACACATACATATGTACATATACATATATATATATATACACATACATACATACACTTTTTTTTGCTGCCCTTTCTTATTCTTTATATATATATTTTTTGTTGTTTATTGTAAAATTGTGTTTGTAAATTGAGAGCGGAGTGGAAACCAGAGTCAAATTCCATGTATGCGTAAGCATACATGGCCAATAAAGCCGATTCTGATTCCAGTCCACACCTCCTTCATGTTGTTCTGCTGGAGTTTGGCCTCTAGCTTCCTCCTGTAGGAGTCCTTGCACTCCCTGAGCTTCACCTTCAGGTCGCGCTGGACTCTCCTGAGCTTGTCCCTGTCCCCAGACCTGAAAGCTGCTTTCTTCTTATTAAGAAGAGCTTTCAGGTCACTGGTGATCCATGGCTTGTTGTTGGGGTAGCAGTGTACTGTCCGGGATGGAATGGTGGTTTGTTCACATAATTTGATATATTCTGTGATACAGTCCGTCATGCTGATGTCCTCCCCATGTGGTCCACACAGCACATCCCAATCCGTAGACTCAAAGCAGTCCTGCAGAGCGTCATTAGCCTCCTGAGACTACCTCCTCACAGTCCTGGTGGTCACAGGCAGCCTCTGTACCAGAGGAACATACCTGGGTGTCAACAGGATCAGGTTGTGATCAGACCTGCCAAGGGGGGGAAGGGCAGTGGCACTGTATGCATCCTTTGCATTAGCATACAGAAGGTCCAGAGTTGTATTATTCCTTGTGGGGCAGTCAACATATTGGTGAAAAGTTGGCAGGGCTTTATCCAGAGTGGTGTGATTAAAGTCTCCAGTAATAGCCAAAAATGCACCTGGACGTTGAATCTGCAGTCCAGATACAGTGGAGTGGATGGTGTCCACTGTTGTCTCAGCATCAGCTGATGGGGGGGATGTACACAGCAACAACAATGGCGGACGAGAACTCCCTCGGCAAATAGTATGGATGCATCCCCACGGCTAGAAGTTCAATGTCCGGGCTACAGAAGCGTTCCTTAACACACACATGGTCGAAAATGCACCACCTCTCTTTCACATACACTGCAATCCCGCCACCTCTCTTCTTGCCGCTCTGTGTAATGTCTCTGTCCGCCCGAACAGTCCTGAAGCCGGGCACCGACGCACTGTGGTCCGGGAAATCCGCGTGCAGCCATGTCTCCGTGAAACACATGACGCTGCACTCACGGTAGTCCCTCTCAGTCTTTACCAGCGCGCCAAGATAAATCATGTCAGAACATTTTCCACCATTAATGTGACCTATAACGTGAACAATTAAATTGAAAAACAAACTGAAATCTTGTAGGGGAAAAAATAAAAAAAACTTACAATAACCTGCTTGCACACCCTTAAACTAATACTTTGTTGAAGCACCTTTTGATTTCATTACAGCACTCAGTCTTTTTGGGTAGGAGTCTATTAGTATGGCACATCTTGACTTGGCAATATTTCTTTGCAAAAGCGCTCCAAATCTGTCAGATTGCGAGGGTATCTCCTGTGCAGAGCCCACTTCAGATCACCCCACAGATGTTCAATTGGATTCAGGTCTGGGCTCTGGCTGGGCCATTCCAAAACGTTAATCTTCTTCTGGTAATGCCATGCTTTTGTTGATTTGGATGTATGCTTTGGGTCGTTGTCGTGCTGAAAGGTGAAATTCATCTTCAGCTATCTAACGGAAGCCTGAAGGTTTTGTGCTAAAATTGACTGGTATTTGGAGCTGTTCATAATTCCCTCCACCTTGACTAAGGCCCCGGTTCCAGCTGAAGACAAACAGCCCCAAAGCATGATGCTGCCACCACCATGCTTCACTGTGGGTATGGTGTTCTTTGGGTGATGTGCAGTGTTGTTTTTGCGCCAAACATACCTTTTGGAATTATGGCCAAAAGGTTCAACCTTGGTTTCATCAGACCATAACACATTTTCCCACATGCTTTTGGGAGACTTCATGTATGTTTTTGCAAAGTTTAGCCAGGCTTGGATGTTTTTCTTCGTAAGAAGCCAGTACTTGCCAGAAATTCCTGCAGCTCCTTTAATGTTGCTGTAGGCCTCTTGGAAGCCTCCCTGACCAGTTTTCTTTTTATCATAATTTTGGAGGGATATCCAGTTCTTGTTAATGTCACTGTTGTGCCATATTTTCTTCACTTGATGATGACTGTCTTCACTGTGTTCCATGGTATATCTAATGCCTTGGAAATTCTTTTGTACCCTTCTCCTGACTGATACCTTGCAACAATGAGATCCCTCTGATGCTTTAGAAGCTCTCTGCGGACCATGGCTTTTGCTGTAAGATGCAACTAACAAAATATCAGGAAAATCCTACTAGAACAGCTGAACTTTATTTGGGATTAATCAGTCACTTTAAATGATGGCAGGTGTGTACTGACTACTATTTAACATGAGTTTGAATGTGACTGGTTAATTCTGAACACAGCCACATCCCCAGTTATAAGAGGGTGTGCATATTTATGCAACCAGGTTATTGTAAGTTTGTTTTTCAATTGAATTGTTCATGTTATAGGTCACATTAATGGTGGAAAAATTTCTGACATGATTTATCTTGGTCTCATTTTTTTACATCACAAAAACCTGGCATTTTAACAGGGGAGTGTAGACTTTTTATATCCACTGTACACAGTATCACCCCGCATCTGAGGAAAACACGTTAGACTGATGTGTTATCATGGTTGCTGTTCTGTCTCCCTTCCTGTTCACCTTGTACACCACTGACTTCCAGTACAACTCGGGGTCATACCATCTGCAGAAGTTCTCTGATGACTCTGCAGTGGTCGGGTGTATAAGGGACGGACGGGAGGAGGAGTACAGGGCAGTAGTGGATGACTTTGTGGAGTGGGCCGGTAGAAACACAGTCACATCTCCAGAAAAATAAATTCACCTGGTACACGACATGCAGCTCTACGTAAAGAGGACATACCACAATGTTACCCAGAATACGCAAGCAAGCAGGACCGCAGCAGCAGTACAATAACCACGCCGCTGTGTTGGAGTTCTCCCCGGAGAACGAGAGGGTCGCCTCCATGCGCCTACGCGTTGCGGGGAGCAAGGCTCTGACTCTGGTTTGTGCTTATGCACCGAACAGCAGTTCGGAGTATCCGGCCTTCTTGGAGTCAGTGGTAGGGGTCCTGGAAAGGGTGCCGCCTGCCGACTCCATAGTTCTCCTGGGGGACTTCAACACACACATGGGCAATGACGGAGAAACCTGGTGGGGGGTGATTGGGAGGAATGGCTTGCCGGATCTGAACCCGAGTGGTGTCTCGTTATTGGACTTCTGTGCTAACCACGGTTTGGCCATAACGAACACCATGTTCAAACATAAGGTGGCTCATAAGTGTACCTGGTACCAGAACACCTTAGGCCGGAGATCAATGATTGACTTTGTAATCGTATCATCTGATTTGCGGCCGTATGTCTTGGACACTCGGGTGAAGAGAGGAGCAGAGCTGTCAACTGATCACCACCTGGTGGTGAGTTGGATCAGATGGCAGGGGAACCGGTTGGAAAGTCCCGGCAAGCCCAAACGTGTAGTGAGGGTGAACTGGGAACGTCTAACTCCCACCTCCGGAAGAACTTCTCACACAACCGAGGGAGGTTGGGGACATGGAATCCGAATGGACCATATTCAAAGCCTCTATTGTGGACGCGGCCGCTAGGAGCTGTGGCCGGAATGTTATCGGTGCCTGTCATGGCGGCAACCCGAGAACCCAGTGGTGGACACCAGAGTTGAGGGAAGTCATCAAGCTGAAGGAGACCTTCAAGGCCTGGTTGGCCCAGGGGTCTCTTGAAGCAGCTGAGAGGTACCGGCAGGCCAGAAGGGCTGCAGCTGGGTGGTCGCGGATGCTAAAACTCGGGCATGGGAGGAGTTCGGGGAGGCCATGGAGAAGGACTTTCAGTTGGCCTCAAGGAGGTTCTGACAAACCATCCGACGGCTCAGGAAGGGAAAGCAGGGCTTAACCCAGGCTGTTCTCAGCGGGGGGGGGGGAGGACCAGCGGGGGACACCGTCGGGCGGTGGAAAGAGCACTTTGAGGAACTCCTAAATCCGACCAACATCCAAACTAGTAATAAAATAATATATGATAAAAGCCTTGTTGGACAGAGACCTTACATTAAACAAAGCAAGCTTAGCGTTTATGGTGGGTTAAATTTTTTGGGTACTTAAGGTTTTGATTAACAGCCCTAGTCTTTCTTAGAAAGCGCTTTGATCTTGACCTAGTCACAGTGAGAATCCCTTGAGGGAGTGCCTGATGCCTGATACAGCCATTCCACACGGGGAGCCAGTGAGTCTGAAAGTTTGTTGAATGTGGGTTGTGGCCGAAAGAAGAAGCTGCAATTAGCGACAGGTGTCACTTGCTGGTGGCATTAAAAACAGAGTAAAAAATATTATCTGTTAAAATGCGAGCGCCCAGGCCGTTAGGGTGAAGATCATCCTTTCTAAAGAATGAACAGCAGGTCCAAAAGAGATTGAAATTGTCAATAAACGCTACGTTGCAGATTGTACAGGTTGATTGCAGCCAGGTAAGGAAGCCTAGAGTGCGGCTGAAACAACCCACGTTGAGTGGAGGGATGGGACTGTAGTCAAGGAGATTGCTAAAGTCCCGTTTTAATATTTACGAGGTCTGACTAGGAATGTCGTTGCAGCCGATATGGATGATAAGTTCCCGGTCGAGGGGGTTCTTCAGAATCAGAATCAGAACCGTTTATTGCCATGGTATGTTGAACATACAAGGAATTTGACATGACGGGAGGTGCATAACATTTAACAACAATCAACAACAATCAACAGTGCAAAGTAGAAACATATTAAAATTTACAGAAAAATATAAAATAAAGTGAAATATAAAATAAAGTGGAATATAAAATAAAGTGCACAAACGAACAGATGACAGGACTATAAACAAGTCAGATGTAAGTGTAGTGTAAAAGTTTCGAGTGTAATAGAAGGGATGTGCAGGGGAGTTACCGGTAGGAATTCTTGGCCGGGATGCTGTGAATCTGGTCCAGTCTCCTTAGCGCCTGGAAAGTAGGAAGTCACCGCTGATTTCTTTTTGACGTTCCTCACAATTGTATCTCCAAAAATGAGCGTGGTTGGAGGGGGGCGGGTGTTGGAGGAAATTGCACATGTGATGACGAAATGGATAGAGAAGAGTTGACAGAGTACTGGGGCGGGAAGAGCACCCAGGTATGGCCGTTGAAGTGATCGGAGGCGACAGTGAGCGCTGGGACCTCTGTGATGGCAGGGAGATGGAGGAGGCCGGGACTTCCCAGCCAGAAGTGGGTCGAGCATATTGTGTCTATTTACACACGTGGGCTCTGTGAGGAATTTAGGTTTAAAAGCATTGTTAGTAGGATTTATAGCACCCCTCGAGGTGGATAGTAAAATAAGAAGTATGTGGTATGCCACCTTATACTTGTAAAAAATGTCAAAGTATTTGGAACGTCACAAGAATACTTATCAAATGTATAATATGTTTACAGTATGTTTACCATAGAAGTGTTGAGCCATAAAAGACAATCATTGAATGTATTAAACTGTGAAGAATAGCCAAGGGACAGACAGGGATTTTGAGACAGGCATTTCAGGGACCACCATGACCAGCAAGCAAGTGAAATCTGGTCCTAACAGAAGCAGAGTGACACGCAGAAGGAGCGACAGACCAAAAGTCAATAGGTCACGCAAGGGCGGTCAGCTGACTGAAGCCAGGAGGAGTCAGCTGAATTTAAGCCAATTGTAACTGAGACAGACATTTTATGACTTTTACGGACTATGAAAGGAGATTCAAAGGAAGAACTCGGGCGGTTCCTGCAGGTATCAAGCTTCCTGGTTGGAGCGTGTGTGAACTCTTTTCCACGGATCATATTTCTATCGATAGTGTAATTAGTGTAATTCACTTTGCAATTGTTTTAGCTTGTGTAAGATTAAATACTTTTGATCATAATTTGAACCGGCTGAGTTTTTGGTATGGCTGGAAGACGTGCGGTTCTCCCACAGTTCCGAGAGGTTCCTGAACCTAACAGCTCCAGAATCGGAGCCCGTTGCGGTAGTCAAGTGGTAGATATCCTAGTTATGGCACACAGTCAGTGTGTTGGATTACAGCCTCCGTACATGTACATGTAAACATGTGAAGGGTAGAGGTAGTTTCTAGGTTCAGGAAATTGTAGTACATTCTCACAAATATTGACTGAACTGTGCTGGATGGAATTGAATACACTGGAATCATATAACAGGCTGCATTCTTTTTTTAATGTTGTGAAATACTTATCCAGGAATCCTACACTACTGTGCTCTGATTATCAGGTCACCTGACTGAACATTGTTTAGATGAAACTCTCGTTTTAATTATTCTGAAATGGGTTAGAATCTACCTGCTTTGTGACTTTTATGCCATGTCATCACCATTCATATATAGACAGGACAACCTATGTTCATGATTACATTGTATAGAGCACAGCGGTGGAAGAAGTACTCTGTTCTTTTATTACAAGTCATGCATTCAAAATGTTGGCCAACTTAAGTAAAAGTATGAAAGTATCAGCATCAAAACACACTTTATGTACCAAAAGTAAGAACTACTCATTAAGCAGAATGGCCCATTTCAGAATAATATCTATTATATCATTGGATTCTAATCAGATGTGATATGAGAGGATGGAGCTAAGTACAACCAGACGCTGAATAAGACCAGTTACAGTTAACTTTCATGAACTGAAAACAAACTGTGAAAGGGTTAAAGTTGTAAAAAAGTTGAAAGACGAATACAGATAACTCCGACCGGACAACGCAGTGACCTGTCAATCACAGTGTAGCCCCGCCCTAAAGCATCCCCTGCTTTATGGTCTGTTTGACTCTAAATGGACCATAATGTACTAAATGAACATCATGCTGTATTGAAGAAGACTTGAAACTAGAGATTGAGACCATAAACTCATGTTTACAATGTTTACTGAGGTAATAAATCAAGAGAGAAGTAGAGTCATTTTCTCATAGACTTCTATACAACCAGAGGAGTCGCCCCCTACTGGTCAGTAGAGAGAATGCAGGTTTAATGCACTTGAGCATTAGCCTCACTTTTCAGAACTGGAGCCTCACTTTTCAGAACTTCATAGATCTAGTTGCTTTCGCTCTCAAAGTGAAACAGATTAATGAAATTTACTTTTGTCAAATTTTCTTCGGTGGGAGCATGACCCTGGACGCCACAGGTCCGATGTCCGTCCACCCACCACTGTCCCAAAAACCCTGTGGGAAATAACTATTAATTAAAAGAGAAGAAGAGTATTGATGCATGCAAGCTTCTGTGAATGCTTTGTTGCTCTGCAATTACAGGAAAGTTATGCTGATGCCTTACAACTAATTGAGATAGTCCTGCGAAGTGCTTGTCAAAACAATGAAGTTGACCCTCTTTCTCATCAGAAAAACTTTCAAATTGAGTCAATTCAAAAACCCTCTAGAGAACATAGACATTTGATTAAACAGCTTGCAGTCTTTTGGTGTTTAGGTGTTATTTTTTTACTTCTAATTATTAGTTTTAGTTGTAGAATTGGACAAGACCTACACCTTCTTTCATCCTCTATTTCTACATCTCTTAATTCCAACTCTATTGTAGCGCAATAATGACCAGGTTAATTTAAGTATATTAAATGATGCACAGGAGAGGTTGTGGTGACAAGACAAACAGCGATGGAGAAATATTTGAAAAGGAAAAATGCAGACTCTGAACTGGGCCCTGGACAAAGTTCTAACCCAGAGGAAAAGCCTCATATGAGTGGTGGTCAAAAGAAAGAAAATACAGTGAGCTCGAGGCAACACAGCGAAAGATATCTTTCGTTTTGGATTTACTTTCACCGGGGATCGGTATGTATATATGCTGTATTGTGCTACAATGTGTCATTCTGTAACTTTTTTGGTTCTTGGTGTGCCGCGGGATCTTTTTAATGTAAAAAATGTACCGCGGCTCAGAAAAGGTTGAAAAACACTGGGATAGTGATCATAATCCTGGCAATGGACTGACTTCTGGTATTGATGGAACGAGGCGACCACCTACCACACACTCCCTACACAATCTCCCTCAACAGAAGCATAATTGATGGGGGGAAGCCAACAAGCACTACTAACAGAGCACACACAATGACAGGAGAACGATGCTTCGCAGAGTCTTCCTCCTTTCTGATCAATGTGTGTTTCTAACGAGTCTGAACAATTAACCAACTGGCAAATTAACCGCTCCACTGAACTCACCTATGTCAATTATCTGGCTTGAAACACGATGAAAGTGCAGACAGAATCATTAGACATCGGACTATTTGTTCTTTCCAGAAGGTCTGTCCTCTTCACCCCTATAGAGAAGCAGTACTGTTTCCAGGCAACACAACCAAACACAAAACTACCCAGCAGGCGGCCCTGTAGTGGGAGGGAAGTTGTATTATTATTACAGGGGACATGGTTTCTACCATGGCAGGCTCTAACAAGAAGTATTAGTTGGAAAGATTAATATATCATTATTAGTGCTGGGCAACGATTAAAATATTTAATTGCGATTAATCGCATGGATTTTTTGAGATTAATGGCATTGTTATGGCAAAGTTCAATAATGAATTCAAAAGTAGTGTATTGCGCACTTTTATCTTGAAAGTACTGCTATATGAACAAAAGGTCAATAACATTTGGTTTGCAAACACTTTAAACAAATAAGGTTATTTTTAACAGCAGTATTCCCTTTACACAGTAGCAGTTATACAGTTATGATTCTGATAATAACTTTATCTTTGTGTGTAAGAGATGCAATTTAAATATACACCTTAAACTGCAAACCTATCTACTTCTTTTTTTATGTTTGTTAAATTCTCAGTAGCGATAACTAAATGATATGCTTATTATACATATTACAAACAAAAACACTTTAAAAACTCGACAATATGTATTTTAATATTGTCACTGTTGTAAATTGTTTGATTGCATGATTTACTTTTATTGTGAAGAGCATGAAAACGGAAGTTCTTTTACTTTGAAGCGACAGGAAGTAGAATGGTACGTGTTCTTGACGCTAACAATGATGATGATACGTAGAAAACCACATGTCGGGTGCAAGAGCGCGTTGTGTTCACTGTAACACTGTAATACTGCAGTTTAGACAGTAAAGTTTTCCGTTCAAAGAAGACGTGTCTTGGTCCTCACTAAAAGCTCCACTTCACAACAGTCACGTTTGATCTGTAACTAGACAATCGCGCTCGCATGTGTGTGTGTGTGGGTGTGTGTGTGTTTGTGAGACAAGAGTGAAGGACAGTGACGGAGTGTAGGAGCTGTTCACTGCTTGCTGCCTGGTTCTTGTGTTAAAAATATCGCTTAATAATAAATAAATAAAAAAACTGCGCTAACGCGTGATAATATAATTGTCACCGTTAATTAATTAATGCGTTAACGCGATAACTTGCCCAGCACTAATTATTATACTTCTTCAGCACATCTAATCTGGTTTGTATTGTCATAGAAACTAGAATCATTTCAGAGAGAGTCATAATTTTTTCAAATCAGCCCTAGCAGCCTTCAACGAATCCTGGAGGGTAGAAACACATTGACTATACCACACAGACGGTCTGTCGAGTGAGTTCAGTGGTGGGGACATGACTGGAAGGACACGTTCCTCTGTCGGTAACAAGAAGCATTTAGCCGTACAATCTGTCAGTGCTTTACTGCACTTTCTGTTCCTGATTAGAGAAGCTGTGGGAGTTCATCTGCTGGTTATAGTGTAGAGCTTCAAGATACACCAGCAGGCAATTAGCAGGTTTATGGGACATAATGCAAAAAGCCGTGGAGAAAATACCTATTTTGTCTGCCTCCCCATGTTTGGGTGCATTTGAATACTAAAACGTTATGGATTTCAAACTTTGCAATCCATTGAAAACTTTTGGAATTTGTAATAAGACTTGGTTTGCTTGTTTGTTGGCACTAGAATAGCCTTTAAATTAAATGAAATGTACCCATTTTTTTCAGCGAATAACTTAATTGTGAACCATTTGTTTTTCCTAAAGTTGTTATTAAACCTACCCTAAGATAATCAGGCTTAACATTATTTATAATAATTTTATTTATTTACCTGTGCGTCATATTTACTCCTGACTTTTAACCTCTTAAGTCAGTTTTTTTTTTGCACAAAAAATAATACACATTTATGTACACTGGCCTATGGTGTTGTAGTGTATAGCTTTCTTATTATTCTAAAAATATGATAAGTGCATAAAAATAATGATATTAAAATAAAATATTTGAGTCAATTAGCTGCCAACAATTTTAACTCTAAACGATTAAATGTGTGACTTCATTATCTGCATTAAACAATCTCTATTTTGAGATGATGGGTAGGCAACAGCTCTGTGAAAGGGTTTCGATCAGCGTGAGACTTCCAAACAACTTCAAGTCTTTTGGATCAAACCCAAACCGAGATATTTTTAAACAGTAAATTGAGAAACAGTAGAGAAATTGTGTCAAGCTCGTGGGGTGAAAATAAAATGTGTTGTTTACTGACAGTCAACTATTTACAATTCCAAAGACTGTGATAAAAAATTGTAAAAGGTGCTGAAACTGGTGATTAAGCAGACAACTGAGCCTCGTACATTTCATGTTACTTGGAATCTTCTTTAAGGCTTCTGACTGAAATATGTGTCAGCCCACTCCAATGTTAGACCTTCATTGCGAGGTTAGTAATGGTCCAGTTGTTAGTTTAATAGGAATAATAAATGCATGCCTGTAATCTATGAATCCATGAGTACATAACGGACATGAACGACTTCTTGTTCTCTCAGAGTTCACTCATTCTGCCTGTTTCCTCAGTTGTAATTGGTGAATCAATGTTATTGACTGACCACAAACTCCACTCATCAGGTTTCAAAGGGCTGTAACTTACTCACTGATTAAAGAGGGGAAGGTTAAAGGTGAGTGCACATGGTGGTGCACAAGGACTCCAGTCAGGTCAAGGCCATTCTGTACAGGTAAAACTGAAGTGCACTTGTACTGATCTGAGGGAATGTAAAGTATATCTGCAGTATTTATATGATCAGTTTGAACTGATAGCATTTGATATTTGTTCCAAAAGCAGTAAACTGGAATATGTTGAATATTAATTCAAAGAAATAAATGAAAGAAAAGAAGTATATAAATATAGGCAAACCAGGTCATGTTAAAATAACTAGGGGTTGAAAAGTGTGCTTGAGCTTACAAACACAGAGCGTCCTTTAGCAGAGTATTAAAACAGGATATGATTGTACCAGCACTATCACAAACTCATCTCTTTAGATCAAATAAAAATATGGTTGTTGTTATGGACCTCCAACAGTTATGCTAGATGTATATATAATGTATATAAATACACATACACATATGCAGTATATACAAAAAGCATTCAGAGCACTTCACTTTGTTCACATTTTGATATGTTAGGGCATTGTGCTAAAATCATTTGAATTCATTTCCCCCCTCACCAATCTACACCCAATACCCCATAATCACAAAAACTGAAGTATCACACTGACAAGTATTCAGACTCAGTACTTGTTGATGCAACCTTGTCAGTGATTCCAGCTTTGAGTTGTGTTGGGTCTTTGCACACCTGGATCTGGGTATTTTCTTCTCTGCAGATCCTCTCAAGCTCTGTCAAGTTGGATGGAGACCGTTGGTGGAAAGACATTTCCAGTTCTCTTCAGAGATGTTCGATTGGGTTGAAGTCCGGGCTCTGGTTGGGACACTCAAGGACATTCACAGATTTGTCCCGAAGACACTCCTGATTTGACACATATCAAACAGTTCAATCTTGGTTTCATCACACCACAGAATCTTGTTTCTCACAGTCTGAGATTCCTTCAGCTGCATGTTTTTTAAATACTCCGAGCAGGCTTTCATGAGTCTTTCACTAAAGACAGGCTGCTGACTGGCCACTCTGCCATAAAGCCAGGATCAGTGTGTTGCAGTGATGATGTCCTATCTCGACAAGGAGCAACTATCAGGTTCTTGGTCACCTCTCTTACCAAGACTGTTCTACCCCAATTGCTCAGTTTGGCCAGGCAGCCAGCTCTGAGAAGAGTCCTGGTTGTTAAAAAACTTTAAGAATTATGGCAGCCACTTTGCTCTTGGGAACCTTCAATGCAGCAGATTTTTTGTAGCCTTCCCCAGTCCTGTGCCTCAACACAATCCTATCTCTGAGCTCTGCAAGCAGTTCCTTGGACCTCCTGGCTCAGTTTTTGTTCTGATGTGCATTGTCAGTAACACGTTCTCACTCCCAACTTGTCAAAAACATTGATCATGATTAGTGTCCCTCTGGTTCAAACTATGATGCTCTAAGTACCCCTCTATTGTGTCTTTTCAAAATAAACTTCCAGATTTACTTTAGTTTTTAGGTTTACTTATGCAACAAAACTACTTGGTTAGGCGAAGGAAATGATCATTGTTGAGGTTAAAATAAGTAAAATAACTACACTTGTTATGTTACTGTCGCTAGTAAAGTACGGAAGTTACAGAACAAAATATGGTAATATACTGTAAGTCAATGTTGACTTGGTTTCACACGAACAGCTGTCTCCTGGGCTAAAGTCCTGAGTTTGTCGAATCTCTCTTGGAATAAAATGTACTATATAAATAAAGTATACTTTGCTTTAGCAGTCTTTCATTCATTTCCTCTTCCACGCTACCTCATTTGGAGCATTTATAGGACAGAAACCTGCATACAGGCAACAGCATATTTCTGTTGTATGGCCAGCTCTCATGAATGTTATGGAAATAACCACACATAAATAAATGTACCAGCTTTAAATTCCACTCGCTTGTTAAGACATGTGAGTTACATTTAAAATCACACCTGCAGTTTGAAAACTGCACTCTTTCAAATTGCTATTGGAATAAGACAGCTTTGATTGTTCAGTCCAAACTGAACTTGACAGAAAAGCCATGGCTGCATTACATCACCAATGGGGAGTCAGAATCAAGATTAAAAACATCAACAATGGCATGGTATCACAGTACTCAACATGCCCCATAACTATTATATAACGGGTCCATGGAATGAAAACTGCATATCATGCAGCGGACATTCATTATGGAGAGCTGAATACTTAAGATAGTAGAGCTGAACATAATATTCACAGTGTCATAGAACACATTCACAACAGGAGCACTAAGAGGGGCTGCCTCTGAAGAACTCAGTATGACTTCTGTCTGATGGACTCTTTATGAATCAAAGTACTTATAGAGACCAGAATAACTAGACATGGCATAACCAGAGCTGGTTGTTATGACGACTCAGTTAATATCGACGCTGTCAATATGGCAAATTCTCAGTGTGACTCTCTTCTTCAACAGCAGTCCTGTGACACCTGTATGACAGAGGAGTGGATATGGAGGACATCATATCTGAGGTTTAGCATTGTGTGGGCCAAAGTTAAACCTCATATAAAGCATGTCAACAATGCCGTCATATAATCCTGCAGGGTCAGTATGCAATATGCTACAACCACAGTTGTAGAGCATCTAATTCATTTTCTGTTTTTATTTTGATTTGACTTATTCTGGGTAGCAACATGGCAGTATACTCCCCCTCAAAACCATAAATCAGAGACTCTAAGCTAATTTAACAAATAATCATTTTTCTAATTGATTAAATTTGACTAAGTCACTGCTAACACCTTCTAATGACAAAGCAGCCTACAGTCAGAATATGTCAGCACAGTGCTACTTGTAAAGCATGTCACTCACAGTGTGAATGAACTCTGGAACATTAGAAATGCAGTGTGTGTGCACCTGTATGCCACCTTACAAACACACACATACACACATGCAGACATGACACGTAAAAGTGTAAAAGGACATAACCATCCAAAAACAAAAGCCTCCATCAATCCCCTGCATTTCATGTTACAACAGAAGCATGAGGCACTCGGAGTGAAGGGCAGCAGACTAAGGCTGACTTGCTAATGGCTTTCATGCTAACCTAGCGTGAATATTTCACCATGGCTTTCAACGTCAACATACTAATTGACCGAAGGCGTCTCTGTGTGTTCTACAACATGTAAGGAAGAGAGGCATGTATGTGTCCATCTTTAGCACTTTCCTGCCAGAACTGTGGGCTAACTCTCTTACTGGATGTAGACTATGTCTATATTTAGGCTGCAAACCACTCAATGGAGAATTTCTGCATAAACGGCGAAGAGAGCTTTGTCAGTTTCACTTAGAATAGTCCATGCAAGACGTCGCTGTGACCTTAGCGTGATGTACATTGAAGGAAAACTGCTTCTGAGGGAGTTACCTGCTCACTGTTGCTTTCACTGTGGCTACCTGCATGCAAACAGCTTTGTTAAGTTGTATCATAAACTATTTTATAAACTTGAAATGATGACCATTGTCTATACATCCACAATATGGTTTTTCTCACAGTTGGTAAACAGGACTTAGAGAGAGGCTGTACTGTGAGCTAAATGCTACTATAAGCAGGCTAACATGCTAACAATAACAGTGTTAACATGCTGATGTTTAGCAGGTATGACGCTTACCATCTTCATGATCTTACTTTAGTGAGTTAGCATGCTAACATTTGCTAATTAGCACTAAACTGTACAAGTACAGCTAAGGCTGACGGGAAGGTCTCTAGTTTTGCAGGTATTTGGTCGTAAACCAAAGTATTGCACACATTCAAATTCTATTGTAAATTTTAATATGTTTCTGTTTCTTGCATTGTTGATTGTTGTTTATTGTTCAATGTTATTGTCTAATGTTATGCACCACCTGCCATGACAAATTCCTTGTATACATTGGCAATAAACGGTTCTGATTCTGATTGATTTGATTGCCCTGATGATGGGACAGAAAACTACAGTTCTCCTGTACTGTACTTCAACACAACAATGAACACCTCACGTTACTTGTTTTCTGATGTAATAACACGTGTCATGTGGATGACAAATTTCAAGTAAAAAATCCTACATGAGGTACTAAACAACTAACACAACTATTAGCAAATTTAACTAGCATAAATAAAACAGTAAGACCTCAGTATCATCTGCATAGTTATGTGAGAGGAAATCATTTAACTTTACATGAAATGTTCATTTCTATATTATGAGGAAAAAGATAGTGTCCTAGAACAGACTTGTTGCCTTGAGTAAAACATTGCTGTGAGCGGAGGATTCCCCTCTCCAGTGATGCAATAAGCATCAACATAGTGGAGAGCATACAGTTCAAGCTAAGTGATAAGAGTCCAAAAAGTGTGTCGTTTGTGATATTTTCTGAAATAAAATACTGCAGTTCTGAAGCTTGCATAAGGATTTGTCTAATCTAATAATGCAAAATGTTTTGTTTGGAAACTGCCAAGTGCTCGTGAGCAGAACCATGAGCTGGCTGACTGAAGTTCAACCCAACTACTGCTGTCATATCTCAACAGACAGGCAGCCAGGTTGTGACATGCATCCTGTAGTTAGGGGGAATTGTAATTCTCTCACACACATACAAAATCACTCTGTCAAGAGATAATAACCCACAACAAATATACACTGAAAGCATCCTATAGCAACGTTGATGAATCATACATTCAACTCTTCACTCCAAAGCTCAAAGCGACAAGGTGATGAAGACAAGCAGGACCTTGAATGAAGACAAAAACATGAGTGCAAGTGCGAACATTGTAAGAAACCAATGTGTAGACAGAGCTTCTCTCCTCCTGCTTCACTGCATGCCTCATTCTCCCAGTCTCAGTCCATGTCTCCCTTTCATCCCTCTCTGGTCCAGTGAATCATTCAATCGTGTTCTGTCTCTTACCTTAGTGGTGACAATGCAAAGACAATCCATGCTCACCGGACAAAAGAAGAAGCTCTCAACCTATGCCCAAATTCATCACCACTAATATCACCACTGGAGGGGAAAAAGGCAGGAAGATGTAAAAAATAAATAAATAAAAGATACCAGTGTGAGGAAGCAAGTAGGAAAGATATAAAAAAGGTAGGTGTTGCTGAAGAAGAAGAAAAAGAAGAGGGGGTGGAGATGAGGAAAAGAACACACGTGTTCACGGCGGACAGACGTTACTGCATGTGAGCCCCTTGTGAGGATTGGGATGCCTCCTCCACAGCGCTAAAGGCGATCAGGATTCCTAACGCCATCTCAGAGTAGAGCGTGCGTCATCAGCCAAAACATGCACACACACTAAAAATGCTTGGCAGCTTGACTGGCCTCCCCCAACATCCCAAAATCATTCCTTAGCTTCTCTCCCTCTCATTCCTCCCCTGTCTCTTGTTTTCAGTTCTCTCTCTCTCTCGTCAGCTCAGAGAGAGAGAGAGAGAGAGAGAGAGA
>NW_022280168.1:275613-287703 GCF_004355925.1 Anarrhichthys ocellatus | reverse complement strand
TCCGGACACTGCAGGGCTTAGGAACGCTGAATGACAGTGCCCCGAGACATCTGCAAAGACAGCACCCACATATTGGACCACACATGTACATTATGTCTACTTAACACTGCAATGTATAATTAAAGCTATAGTTTATATATATAAAAAAGTCCGACATAGGTATGCAGGACTTTTTTGTCATATCACTGTCAAGTGAAGTGAGGCTTTGTGGGTTGTAACTGCATTCCAGGGGAATTCTCAGTGGTATTATAAAATAGACGACAGGGTAAACAGCAATGCACATACTAGCAGATCAGACCCATACACTGGAAAAAAAAAAATGGAGTGTACCAGTTGTCTGTTTTCATAGCATATTTTAAATATGCTGTAAAAAAAAATACATCTCTGGGTTGCATTATAATTGGACTATATTATATTATATTATTATAACTGTGGACTAATTAAATTAGCAGTTTTTTAAGGCTGACATTTAGCCCCACTCATACAGAGTACCTTAGGAATTGCAATGTCACACTTCAATTCACAGTAACACAAGAAACCAATGGAAAAGTCCAACACTTCGCATGAGACATTAAAAGCTAAATTGCATAATGTCAAAGCAAGGTACAGTAACCCCAATTATACAATACAAACAGATGTTTTCTTGCTGTTCTTATCCACCAGTCTCTATAAGCAGTCATACATAAATGCACATATTCTGCCCCATGCAAGAACATGCACAAGCAGGATGAATATGAACATTACTTTTGGATAATCTTGTCTGATGTCTAAATGTTTATGAATATGATAGATAGATACTGAAGTCATTGGTTGTTACAGTAGTTTGACTTATTGATCGATGGTTTAGTTGACTAGTTTGTTTTAAATAAAAGTCTTACCACCAAGGTGTTGGCCAGCTTCCTGCTCTTGGAGGTTTGCCTCATTTTTGCAGTTGAGTTCAGCTTCCTGTGAATCCACCTGACTCTGATTGAGTAATGCCCTACGTGTGTCATCAGTGGCCCTGCCGGTATCCTCAAGGTCACTATTATTTTCTGCCTCAGAGGGAGTGATGGAGTCCAGCAAACTGTTTTCTCCCAGCTCCTTCCCATCTTGCCACTCCACTGCACTCTGACCAACGGTGGAGCTGAACCTCACCTGCTTCCTGTCTATCCAGCTCTCAGAGGGAGAATCAAGGCTAACTAGACTCTGCAGGTCCAGGCAAGAGAACAAGGAGTCTGTGGAGCTAGAAGTGGACAAGTGCTTGAGGATGCCCCGCGGGGCAGCAGAGTTAGTCTGCTGACCTCCTGGCCCATCTTCCTCAACAAAGCAGTCCTGAGAACTGGTGCTGACTGCTCTGTTTTCAGGCATTGGCATTGGAATAGATGCATTCTGGGTGATCGGGCTATCATTAGAGTCTTGTTTAAGGTTACTAGCATAAGAAATGCAGCTATCAGATGAAGGCAAAGGCTCTGAAAGAAACAAAGACAAATGAACACCACTTTAACCTTTTTTAAAAAAAAGAATATTTAATCACTGGTGTCCTTCAGCAACTCTCAAACACAGAATCATGTTGAAAACCGTCCATTTAATCCTGCATCACCTTATTTCTGAGGAGTTATTCACTTATTTCACAACTCACATTATTACTTTGACTCCACTCTTTCATTAGGGTTGTGAAGTCTAGTTATAGCTCCTTGTTATCTTTCAGATGACTATGTTGGCAGTTCCACTAAAGAGACATTTCTTCAATAACTTCCTAACTTCTTCTTTCCTCTCTCATTAATCTTGTCTTGGTCTCAGACGAAGAGGACTCAGGTCTTGGTCTTCTCTTGATCTCAAAACACTCTGGTCTTGGTCCTGACTTGGTCTCGGTTTAGGTGGTCTTGACTACAAAACAGGGTAGTGGTACTTTTACTTAAAGGAACAGTGTGTAACATTTAGGGGGATCTATTGGCAGAAATGGAATCAAATATTATTAAGTATGTTTTTTCTTTAGTGCATAATCACCTGAAAATAAGATGTGATTTTGTTACCTTAGCTGTGTTTCTTCACGGAACCGGCTGGCATTTTTCTAAAGAAAGCCCAGAACGGACAAACCTACCTGCATCGGCTTACCCTGGTTGGAAAACAAATGGGGGGGGACACTGTTTTTTTGGTCTCCTGGGCCGGAAAACAAAATACAGGAAACCTCTGTTCGTCTTGAGGAGCTGGAGGATTAATTTCCGTAAAAACTGCAATTTACAGTGTCCACTCACTTAAAATCCTTTTTGTGTTTTCATGTCGGCCTCCGTAGTTCCCCTACAAGCTTGGAACACGGGATAAGGTTCAACTGGTTGCAATTTGCAACCTCACTGCTAGATGACACCAGATCTCACACTGCATCTTTAATTAACTAAAGCAGGGGTCGGCAACCTTTACTAGCTAAAGAGCCATTTTGCCCTATTTTCCACCAAATAAAATGTGTCTGGAGCCTCAAAAGCTATTTGATATCACAGCTTATAAAGTTGTATGTATAGTTATATCATATATACAAAAACTATAGTTTGTTGTATTTATGAAAATATAGAACAAGAATAAAGACAATTCTTGACATTTTATTGCTATTTTACCTGTTCGAACAATACCAAACTCTTATGAAGAGGAGAGTTTGCTGCAGCAGCTGATAAATCGCTCTTTGTCGCTCATCTCCAGCGTGACACTTTTCAGCAAATGCTGTGTGCTTGTTCTGAAAGTGTCTTTCAACATCACATTCTTTGCACATATCAAGCATACAGGTAAGTCAGCATCGTTGGCAGTGAAAGCAAATGAATACGTCCACGCAGAATTAAACTCTCTATTATCCTCCGTGACTTTTCTTATTTTGGATTTATCCATTGATAGTTTACAGAGGGCGTGGGTCTGAAAATCATGATGAGCCACCTGCAGGAAAGGCTCTTGACAGGTGTAATAGGATGTGACGTACATTTTAGTTGACAAAATATTAAAACATTTTTATTTACGGTCAGGTGTTGCTGACCTTGTTGTCTTTACTAGCAGCTGTTGTTCAGTTAAAGTCTGCATTATTTAGGAAGAAGCAGCTGTTATTGGAGCGATTAGCGAGCAGTGTGTCCAGCGGCGTTATCAGCCCTACGGAGCGGCCGTCTGAAGTCACGTTAGTGGCTTTGAGCAACTAATCTACTTCCTGTTTAAACCGGCACCCACCCGCATGCCCAGTGTACGTGAAGAGTCACGTGATATTCGATTTCAGGTGTGTTAGTCTGGACGGAGATCCTTTAGAAAACGATGCTGAAACGCCGTGTGGACGGAGATCGTTTAAAACGAAAACGTAGTAGTGTGGATGTAGACGCAGGGAGTCGCAACAGAGGGGCTGAAGAGCCGCAGGTTGCCGACCCCTGAACTAAAGGATCTGAATACTTATTCCACTTTAGGGTGGCTCTTTAGTGTGGACAACCCGAGCCACCACCTTTAAATAACTTGAGACTGTTTTTGTTCTTTGTATGCATTGACACAAAGAGTGAGTGTCTTAGGAAGTGCTTTACTTATATAACACATTACTGTTTATTTGAAAATAGTTATGAGACTACTGTTTCACCATTTATTGATTAATACTAAGCCTTGCACATAAGCAAGGCTTATTGCTATGTTTTGAACCAATGATTGGAAACCCAGTCTGCATAATATTAGTGTTTATCATGAAGGCTTCAACATCTATTTATGTCAAGAGCTTGTTGTGTATGTACATACATAATACTGGTACAGTTCTCAGTATGGATAGGTCAATAACCCATTGACTTGATATGCCTCTTCTAATCTATCACTATGGGTTGCTTACTTCTTATCGTATAATTTCTCTCACAATAACGGTGTTTTTCAAGCTCCTGCGAAATATTTCCAGCAGCCACAAGTCATGCGGTAAAGATTAAGGCTTTGAATGTATTTCTGTGTAATCCTCTGGCTAGTCGGGAAGCCTTGTGTATTTGGACCTTTACTTTGACAACCCCTGGGAAAATCTGTGGTCCCAGCTCACTGGCTCATTTCACAAGGACTGGAAGAAAACACAAAGACTTCAGCAAGAACTTAAATCAAATTCTAAGAATCATCTCTGTTGTATACACTTAGCGAATGGTTGTGGTTCATGAGCGATTACATATTTTTAAATCAGCACTGTTAACTACCAAGAACCTGTATGGAATTGTATTTTTCTCTTTTCCCATAATACTAAAAATCCCTTCTCTGAAATTGCAACAAAAAGAAGATGGAATGAAATCTGATGATACAATTGTTAGAAATCACAAGCCAGTACATGCCTTACACTGCCATGCAACCACTGCTCATGCCAACATGCTGTTCACAGGAAAGTTGAAACAGCTGAAGTGTAAAGGACCCACACACCTGGATGTCAAACTGATTGCTAGAAACCAGACTTACGTTTGTTTGTAACTGCTTTTACCATTTGTCCATCAAGGCGTCCACTCAATTCAAAACACATGGTGTATCATTAGATCAAGAAATCCACTCACACTCACAATACATATTTAAAATAGCATAAACTGAGTTAACATATAGAGACTCACCCTCATTCTGTATCGGTGTTTGATCCACTGCTCGCTCCAATAACTGACTGTCCTTGTTTTCAAAACTGTGACTTGCAATGACATCACTGTTGAATGGATTTTGTCTTTGCTTGAACAAAAAAAAAGATTGATAAATACAACAGCTGCATGGCCTCACACTCACAACCTTTGAAATGATTTCTCCAGTCAGAATCCTACCTTTGTGGGTGACTGTAAAACTGGTGTAGGTGTATCGTGTGGTGTTTCACGTGGCTTCTGGTTTTCATACCTATTATTATAAACAAAGACCACAAGATGCAATGGCAATTTCTGAAGATAGGAAAACTGTCAGGGGATTTAAAAAAGAAGGAATCTAATCTTGATTTGGAAATCTGCATGCTGATGTAAGTGCATTACACATTACACAGTGCATTACTGTTCTATACAACATGTTTTGGTCATTGAAATACAAATCTCCTAAACAATGCCTGTTCTCTTGTTTTTTCAACTATACTTTTCATCTTACGTTTTTTGGGACAAATAATTACAGTTAAATAAATATAGTTGCTATAAAGAAGGGGTGCAGAACGTGTGCGATACTCCTCAGAGGCACTGGAGAACATGAACATGTGATACTTGACCTTGTAAGAAGATTACTACCGGGCCGATTACTGAGTATCCATCTACTGTGTGCACAACTCCACTCACCGGCAATCACAACCACACAATGTGCTCCACTAGTGCAGCATGTGATGGTGCTCAAAGCAGACTACATGTTCTGTTTATACGATGTGGAGTTCTCTCAATGTGTACGCAGGACTTTTCCTTCAATATACACTTTCTGTTATGTGAACCAAAATGGAATTGAATTGAATTGAACTTGCTAACAATGTATGAAGAGCATATATTGGGTAAAATCTGCTTTCCATTTATAATCCCTCTGTGTGTGTGTATATATAAAATATTATATACTAATTAAATGTGCATTAATCCACTGTTGAAAATAGTCCCTAAATTAAAGTATATATTTGTAAGATTTATGTTGTCAACAACAAGAAGTATATAGAATAACTAATATCTCACCTTTTCTAAACATTTTGTAGATGCATCCAAACATCCAATGTATGAAAATCCCTTTAAAAAGCGAAACAAGCTGTAAACTTGTTGTGTTGCGGAACTTATGCGCACAGAGCAGCAACGGTTTCTTTTTACTGACAACAACTGAAAATAGTGCTGATGAGACTGATGTGGAAGAACCAAACCATGAAGCTGTAGTTTTGAGGGGAAATGTCAATTTCAAACACAAAAACATGCCTTACAAAATGTAGTAATGTGTGACTTCTGCTTGCAGACTACTTCCTGCTTTGGTTCTCTGTACTCACCTGAGCTGCGTCTCCTCTTGAAGGATTCCACAAAGTGCAGGTGGGACGAACACTTCTTTGTTCTCACTGCTGACAAAACTGGGCTTCTCAGGCAATATCTGTGAGAGCTCCACTGCAGCACACAACACACAGCTACTGTTAGAAAAGGTTAACCGGTCACTGTAAAGCACACTACAGCATAATAATCTACAACTCCACATGCCAATGTAACCATTCAACAATCTGTAAATAAATGCAAAAGACTGTTACAAATGTATCCACAGGAAGCTTTTTGAGGTTAAAATGATCACACCTGTGAAGTTGAAGTTAAACATATGCATCTAAAATATGAATACTGTATGTACTCAGGTTGTGATGTGTGCTTTTGTTAAACCTGTTCTACAAGTGTTCAAATGACTTGGTATTTGTGGGGAGCTTAGAACACGCTCTTGTAAATACCCCAAATTACGCATAAATTGTTGTGCACGTTTGTAAATCTTATTTTTCATTTGTAGATCATAAAATACACATTTGTGACTATTTTGAGATCAATTTCATTCGATAGGTTGGAACGGTGATTTTGAGATAAGCAATGCAGAATGTAGAGGACTCACATATAGTCAGCGGTTTATGTGAGTGTCTCATGGAGGCCCTGATGATCTCGGAGCCATGGATGCGGTCCTGATGTCGCAGCTGCTTGGTCTCGTAGAACCATTCTCCAGTCATGTACCTCAGCCGGCCCTTGTCCCTCACCGTCTTCTGGAGCTTTCTGAATGCAGACACATCAATAGGACACGTGTAGTCACTACTTCAATATTCATAGCACTTGTTTCAAAGTTTTGGGATTCGAAAAATAAGAATTATTTCATTGCATTGCTTTTTGCAAAACATCTTCTGCAAAAAAAACAAAAAAACATGTCTCTGCTATGCTGCAAGCAACATTTCCACCTGCACCTGAAACAGGTAGCAAACCCATGTTCTTTGTGCAGACAGATGTGTATATCCTCTCTCCACTGTCTGTCTGTGACTTAAAGAGTCGGGTTCCTTTGTGACCACAGAACATGGAACTCACTGAACACGCTGCTCCTCAGCCTTCTTCAGCTCAGCGTCTCTTTTCAACACGGCCCGGATGGTCTCCTGCTCCTCCTCCGTCAGGAAACTCAGGTCGATCATGATGACTGCTGCCACTTGCTGCGTCCTCAGCTTTCCACTGATTTGAGTTAGTGTCTAGAGGCCGAACATGATCACAGCTTTATACGGTTCTTCTGGAAGCTCTCGAAGATCTCGTCCTGTTCTTCAAGTCAGTGTGAGCAGTGCACTATCCATTGTATCAAATTAATGCTCCTCATTGTAGGCTACGTTTTGCTTCAGCTGGGCTTCTTTCCTGCAGTGTTTGGCCCTTTCTACACCACTTTGAACCTGAAAGAACATTGAAGAATGTCGTCAATTTTGTTATCTGATATTTACAGAAGAAAGTCTGCTTCTCTTTGTGCATCCCTCAACAGACAGCATGGTTGAAATGATAGATGATTTAACAGCTGTCAATCAACATTTAACTAATCTGCAACAATTTTGATAATTGATTATTCGTTTAAGTCAGTCAGTGATAATAAGTTGACGATTATAGTTTTTTTATTAGGACTGTTCATGCAAAATGAGCAAATTTAATATGTCAATTAGGGCTTTGAAATTGTGACGGGCATTTTTCTCTAAATTATTTAAGAGAATGTTACAATTTTAATAAGCCTCTCAGCTGTAACTTACACCAAACCACGTCAACATTATGAGATGAGAATACACTGACAGCTAGACAGTAAATCATAATAATTGTGCTTTGTGATATTCAATGGTGGTTGATGGGGAAGGTGTACTGTAATAAGCTGTACACAACTTGAAATTAAAAATTGTTGTGCTGCTGAAGACAGAAGTCAGAAGCTGAATGTGAAATGGATAAGCATGGGACCATATGAACATTTCATGTTTTGATTATTCTGGCCAAAATAATTGCGATTCACAATATTATACAGGGATACCTTTACCTGACATTTTGTTGAGAAACAATTCATTTATTGCATCATTGAACTCTTAGAGAATAACAAACAGTCTCAAGGTAGAGAAACGCTTTCAACTGTATCCAGGGGAAAGTACAAAACACCTTTCACACTATAACTCATTTGATCATTGTTTAATATCAAAATATTGATCATTGGTTTATTTCAGATGATCTCATATGTGCTTGGGTGATAGTGTGGATACATTGTAACTAACTGTTGGGGCAAATCAAAGTCCTAAAATGTGTCAATTATCACAGGACTTTTTTTTGTCCTACAGGTTGAGAAAAAAAACCCAAAACAAGCTCCAGTTGTGGCCATGAAGAAACCCTCCGAACCCTACAAGGACACAGGCTGCTACTTAAAGGTGCAGTCAGCCATTCTAATCGTATAAACCTTTTGTCAAGTTCAGCAATTATCTCCTCTCGGTCAGCTAGCTGTGCGTTCTGTGTGTGCACTGAGAAGAATGTATATTGATATTAATATTAGTTAGCATGTTTCATTGTCTTCTGCTTGCCGTTCTTCCATTACAGTTCTGATAGTAACTATTAACGTTATGGACAGCTAAGCAAAAGGCTAATGCTGGGCTTACAGCAGATATCTGCAATAACATCTTAATCATGTGATCACAATGTTATAATAACCAAAAATTATTCATAACTAGATTTCAGTTCATTTTCCAAAACCACTGACGGATAGCGGACTTTAATAACTTTATACAACAAAACCCATGGCAACAATAAGTGTGCATCACTTTTTAGTGTCCCCTGGAAACACTTCCCGTTGGGTTGTGTGCGTACTAGCAGCGTGTTTCTCTATTTGCATGTGTTTCCTTGAGCTCTCCAGGCCGCCGACCTAACCAAGCTATTCACACACCCTGAGCGCCACAGTAACAACATGTATCAGTGTTTCCCATTACACTAAAAGGCTCCTACCTGTTTCACTCTTCCTCTCACTGCCTACCTCTGTCTGTCATTCGTGTGTCTGCCACACAAATAGTACCTATCAGTGTCATGGTTATGATACATACACCTTACCTGATATAAAGGATCAATACATGTATTGATCTTTGAGTTTGTGCCATGCCAACAGTAAAACAACAAATACAAGTTGAATACAACTTACAGCAGAGCTGCTGCTCTTCCTTTAAGAGTAGACAACATCTTTGGGAGGAATGTTGCATGTTCTAACATTGCCCATGTCCACCCACATAAGACACACCTGTGGGAATCTGTTGGAAGCTTCCCTTTGTTTGATGTTCATACTGAGATAACGCTACATCGTGTTAAAATGAGCACACCTGTACTTTATGTAAATGTTCTCTTTGCTAGATTAACAACGTGTTATGTCATTCAGCTGCTCTGGAGAACATTGTAGTTATGTAATTGTGACTTAGAAATGGTTGTGGTTGCACAATGTTTTCTCCCATTGTTTATTCATTATCCAAGTTAAGAAAGTTGTAATCGCCTCCTACTCTGGAGTACAAGGCTGGATGAAGACTAAGCTGTCAGAAGCCCTGAATAACATGCTGGTTCCTGGGAGTACTTCATTTTTTAACAAAGAAGAATGTTGCATGTCCAGTACAGTACAAGGAGGAAAGTACAGCTGAAGGACAGGACTTATTTCCATGTTATGGTAGTGATATGTTATTTCCTCATCACTGCACTTCCTTGAGAAAAAAAGAAGACTTAACAAGCTACATTATTGTGTTTTAAAAATACATTTGGTAAAAGTGACCTGACTATTGACATGAAAACGAACCCTGTCTCTGTAGCAGCAGGTTTGACACTTAAAGCTGAAGTGGTGACACAGATCCTTCATGCTGTTTGCACTGACTGAACACTAACCCAACAAGTCTGACTTTGGACACTGCATTTAAATGGATGATATGGATTTGAAGTCATTGTTCAGCAACCATATATAGAAAGAATAAGACTGAAGAAATACAAAGTTACAAATGTCTCCTAATTATAACAATCTACACCATATTCCTGAGGTGTTTTAACATGACGTGAGTTAACACAATGACCTAATAGTATGTTGTTACATTTGCAATCTGCCACGTGACCAGTCGACAACAACAGGAATATGTAGATTATCAGTGGTGCTGGACAAATTGTTTGGCTGTTCTGACCAACATGGATCTAACTTTGCTGAACCTTTTACTTACTATTCCTTCCAAACTGCAGTAACAGTGTAAGAACAACAGCATACAGAGGAGAGCGGAGTACACCACTAACAGAGATGCCAGGGGTGAAGTCAGAAAGCAGTGCGCTCACCTCTCGATGCTGCTCCTCGCTGGGTGGAAACCAACCTGCAACTGGATCCAGAGCTGGTGCAGCTGGGAGGAACTGCAGACCCGGAGCAGCAGGGGGCGGCATAGAGCAGCGGGGAGGTCCGTGAGATACCTTCACAGTAAAATAGGTTAGGCTTTAGGGCGTGGCTTCTATGTGATTGACAGGTTACTAGTGTTTCGATTTAAGAACTTTAACCCTTTCATAGTGTGTTTTCACTTCAACGTAGTTCATTGTAGCATTTTGGTCGATCTTCTAAAAGTTATATATACTGTATAACTGTATATTGATATTACTCCACAACACTTTTGATTGCAAATCTTGCACTTTGTACATTTATTTTACAGCTTTAGTTACTAGTAAATGTCAGGTTCAGAATAATAATACAAAAATAGATACCCATCAGTACAGTATATGAAATAAAAATTTGAATGTAGGACTTTTACTCAGAGTAGACTTTTATAACAGAGTATTTCTATTCTGATATTACTGCTTTTATTGATGTAAAAGTTCTGAATACTTAGTCAGAGCCCTCCACTTCAGGCCTTTTGACCAGATGAGAAGGATGGAGGACTACAGGACCAGATGAGAAGGATGGAGGACTAGAAGACCAGATGAGAAGGATGGAGGACTAGAAGACCAGATGAGAAGGATGGAGGACTACAGGACCAGATGAGAAGGACGGAGGACTACAGGACCAAATTCCTTCAGTGGGCTGAGTAAGTAGTCCCTTCTACAGAAGTACCAGTATTGACATAAAGTGTTGATGAACTAAAGTTAACTTTTGACACCACCCACTTCACCCACCAGCTGAGAGGATGAGGAGCGATGAGGGCTTGAGTACCTCACTGTGTAACTGGTTACTAGAGTTCCTCACAAACAGACCCCAGCACCTCCTCCACTCTAGTGTTGAACACCGGAGCCCCCCATGGCTGTGTGCTCAGCCCCATCCTCTTCACACTGTACACCTACGACTGCTACTCCAAACATGAAGAGAACTCTGTTGTGAAGTTTGCAGATGACACAAACAACAATGAGACATCATTTAGAGAGGAAATCAACAACCCTGGAGAGTGGAACAACCGACTGCTCAACGTCAGTAAAACCAAGGAGCTGATTGACTTTAGAAAAAAGGAGGTGAAGACACACAGACCTGTCTACATCAATGGAGCTGAGGTGGAGCAAGTGAACAAGCTTTATTAAGTTGCTGGGAATCAGTATCACAAACAACCTGATGTGTTAATGTGTTAATGTGTTAATGGTTTAGTCAACAATTTACATAAATAATTATAATATCAACAATGATTATTATAACAATACGTAAGTAATTAATCAGGGTGAAAAATGCATTACTCACTGATTGATGAGTATTTGTGTCCTCTTTTAACTGCGTAACCCCAACGTTGAATAACATCTCATTCAAAAGCATGTTAACTTCCAGGAGGTCATTACACTGCAAAAGGGTTTCACTGTACAGAATTCAGTCACACATCAATTCGCTAATGAGACAGATATTGCCTCAAGACTAGGTGGAGAACAAAAGCAGAGCTATAAGACTGGACTTACATATTGGACTTATATTCATCATGTGGACACACGACAAAACATGAATAATAATGTTCTGCATGCGAAAATGAGCAACACGTTCACCACATCAACTTGTTTCCACAGAATTCTACAAGAACAATAAACAGCACCGAGCAATAAGTCAGTAGCAACACAACATGTACACCACAAGGTGGCAGAAGAGCTTCACTCTGTTCTAGTCCACTGACTGATTTCTGAGGCTCTGATTGATATTTCAAAGATGAATGAGTTCTTTCTCTCTCTCTCTCTCTATTTTATTTTTTTT
>NW_022280168.1:242994-245613 GCF_004355925.1 Anarrhichthys ocellatus | reverse complement strand
TTTGAATGTTAATGATCAGTGGGTATCTAGTTCTGCTCTACATGCATCTGTTGGTGTGTTTCTGTGTACGTGTAAAATGTATCTGCAAAATTCTGCGTGTAGAGATTCTGTTGGATGTTTGTCCCAGTGGGTATAACTGTGATGACTGAGTGGACCCCATACTTCACTACCATACAGCACAATGGGCTGGATGACACTGTTAAATATTTTGAGCCAGATTAATTTTCTCTCAAAAATTTATAAAAAAATATATAAAATTCTCTCTCTCTCTCTCTCTCTCTCTCTCTCTCTCTCTATTTTATTTTTTTTCAATTGAATTTGCTTAATTGGTATGAACGTTTAGAAACGGTATTGCCAAAGCATCAAAAAATTAAACATACAATAATATCAATACACAATAATATCAATACACAATAATATCAATACACATTAGTATTAATACACAATAATATTAATACACAGTAACATTAATACACAATAACATTAATACACAATATTAATACACAATAACATTAATACACAATAACATTTATATGCAATAATATTAATACGCAATAATATTGCTGGTCGGCGTGCTAAACGCCACCAAACGCTGTTTGGGTGTTCAGTGGAAGAATGCAGCCTGGCAGTAGGTGAGCTTATCGGCCACAGTCACGTGAAGTCTGCAGCGCGGATGAACAATGCTGTGGTCATTTTTTTAGATAGCGTAGAAACTGCAGAAGTGGTGTTGGAGAACGGGATCGAGGTGGGCGATAACTTCCTACCCACGTATCCTCTCAGCTCACCGGAAGTGAAAGTTACTGTGTCCAACGTGCCACCATTTATAAGAAATTATGCAATAATCAGAGAGCTGTCCAAACATGGGAAAGTAGTGTCTCCGGTTAAGAGAGTGTCTTCTGGGTTTAAATCTCCGCTGTTAAAGCATGTGGTGTCTCACAGAAGACATGTCCTCATGATCCCGAATGACAGGAGCAGGGAGGTCAACCTCGTGTTCAAAATCACAGTAGAGGATTTTGACTATGTCATCTTTGAAAAGACTGATGATTTTAAATGTTTCAGTTGTGGAAAAGAAGGACATCTGAGTAGAGCTTGTCCTGGGAAAAATGGCTCTCATAAAGACCAGAACCAGAAAGGTACTGAAGAGGGCAGAGGGGACAAGCAGGACGGACAGGAGGGAACAAGTGTGGCCCAGGAGGTGAGGGTGAGCTCTCTGAGTACAGGGCTGGCAGTTGTAGGAGCTCTGAAGGCTACAGTGTGGAGGAGATACATGATTAACTGCTGAGGAGTAAGAATGTAAGAGGAGCTAAAGTGGAGGACTACATCTCTGAAAAAGAGAAGCTCTTCAACTCTGTCAGAGCACATATGAGGAGCAAAGACAGAGGAGGTCTCACAGAGCAGGAAGGCTTCAGACTGAAAAAAATAGTTCAGATAATAAAGAAAGAGCTGAACAAAGCTGGAGCTAAGGGAGAATAAGGTCTCACAGTCTAAGTGCAAGTCAAAGACAAGTTTCTGTTTGTTGGGTTTTATTTATTTAACCGTTTTAAATGTAAAGAGACCGGAGCCCACGTGCTCACTACACTGGCTGCTTCAGGAACCGCTGGTGAACGGAGCCAGGATGGACATCTAGGGCGGCACGACTCCGGATCTCAGCAACATGCTGTGCTCCTCTGGGACCACCACCCTGAGGACACTGGTGGAGGTAGCTGTTCCTGGACTGAGAGACGCACCTGCAGTGGCTTCTCTACTCGGGCTGAATTCCATCCTGCAGAGCAGGAGGATCCTGAGCAGGTTGGCAGAGAGACTGACGGAGGACGAGGTTGAGATGCTGAAGGAGTACGACAGAGGAGAGGAAGCTCCTGATTCTATAGATCTATTACCAGATCTAGGATTTATTCCAGATGTGAATGGGATCTCAGGACCATCATTCAGTGAAACAGAGTCTAAACTCTTGGACCTCCACACAGGAAAAGGGTGTAAGAGCCGACAGAACCTGAACATGAACAATATGCAGGATTCATGGAGAAACGGTGCAACAATGTTGTGTGTCTGAAGATGAACTAATATTATGAAGAGAAACTGTTTTGATTGTTTTTTGTTTTGTTGATTTGTATCGAATTTATTGCCATGGCAATATTTTTTTGTTTTTTCATGTTTTAAGAAAATCAAATCTCTCTCTCTCTCTCTCTCTCATATATATATATATATATATATATATACACTCACCAGCCACTTTATTAGGCACACCTGTTTAATTGCTTGTTAACACAAATAGCTAATCAGCCAATCACATGGCAGCAGCTCAATGCATCTAGACGTGGTGAAGACGACTTGCTGAAGTTCAAAGCGAGCATCAGAATGGGGAAGAAAGGGGATTTAAGTGACTTTGAACGTGGCATGGTTGTTGGTGCCAGACGGGCTGGTCTGAGTATTTCAAACTGCTGATCTACTGGGATTTTCACACACAATCATCTCTAGGGTTTACAGAGAATGGTCCGAAAAAGAGAAGATATCCAGTGAGCGGCAGTTGTGTGGAGCAAAATGCCTTGTTGGTGTCAGAGGAGAATGGGCAGAGTGGTTGGAGATGATAGAAAGGCAACAGTAACTCAAATAACCACTCGT
>NW_022280168.1:229005-242984 GCF_004355925.1 Anarrhichthys ocellatus | reverse complement strand
CCACATCTCAATCCAATAGAGCACCTTTGGGATGTGGTGGAACGGGAGATTAGCTTCATGGATGTGCAGCCGACAAATCTGCAGCAACTGCGTGATGCTATCATGTCAATATGGAGCAAAATGTGAGGAATGTTTCCAACACCTTGTGGAAGCTCTGCTATGAAGAATGAAGGCAGTTCTGAAGGCAAAAGGGGTCCAACCCGGTACTAGCGAGGTGTACCTAATAAAGTGGCCGGTGAGTGTATATTGCAAATTGTTCTGTTTCAACATACCATCTTTCAGACTAGTGGAAAGAAAACATCCAAAATGCATGTGTAGGTGTTTGTCAGTAGATTTCTTCTAAATTCACCAAAAGTTACCATTAGATAATGTCTCATTTAGATATAAAAAATGGCAATTCAGAAACATTTTACTACAAAAAATGTCTATCGTGTGAAAAAGTGTTTGCCCCCTTCCTGATTTCTTATTTTTTTGCATGATTGTCACACTTGAATGTTTCAGATCATCAAACAAATTTAAATATTAGACAAAGATAACACAAGTAAACACAAAATGCAGTTTTTAGATGAAGGTTTTTATTATTAAGGGGAAAAAAAAAAATCCAAACCTACATAACACTGTTTGAACACCCCCCCCCCCCCCCTGTTAAAACATAAATTAACTGTGGTTTATCACATCTTTGGAAAGCTGAGTTCAATTTCTCTAGCCACACCCAGGCCTGATTACTGTCACACCTGTTCTCAATCAAGAAATCACTTAAATAGGACCTGCCTGACAAAGTGAGGTAGACCAAAAGATCCTCAAAAGCTAGACATCATGCTGCGATCCAAAGAAATTCAGGAACAAATGAGAAACAAAGTAATTGAGATCTATCAGTCTGGAAAAGGTTACAAAGCCATTTCTAAAGCTTTGGGACTCCAGCGAACCACAGTGAGAGCCATTATCCACAAATGACGAAAACATGGAACAGTGGTGAACCTTCCCAGGAGTGGCCGGCCGACCAAAATTACCCCAAGAGCGCAGCGACGACTCATCCAAGAGGTCACAAATCACCCCAGAACAACATCCAAAGAACTGCAGGCCTCACTTGCCTCAATTAAGGTCAGTGTTCATGACTCCACCATAAGAAAGAGACTGGGCAAAAATGGCCTGCATGGCAGAGTTCCAAGACAAAAACCACTGCTGAACAAAAAGAACATAAAGGCTCGTCTCAGTTTTGCCAGAAAACATCTTGATGGTCCCCAAGACTTTTGGGAAAATACTCTGTGGACTGACGAGACAAAAGTTGAACTTTTTGGAAGGTGTATGTCCCATTACATCTGGCGTGAAAGTAACACGGCATTTCAGAAAAGGAACATCATACCAACAGTAAAATATGGTGGTGGTAGTGTGATGGTCTGGGGCTGTTTTGCTGCTTCAGGACCTGGATGGTTCCATTTGCTGTGGTAAATGGAACCATGAATTCTGCTGTCTGCCAAAAAATCCTGAAGGAGAATGTCCGGCCATCTGTTCGTGACCTCAAGCTGAAGCGCACTTGGGTTCTGCAGCAGGACAATGATCCAAAACACACCAGCAAGTCCACCTCTGAATGGCTTAAGAAAATCAAAATGAAGACTTTGGAGTGGCCTAGTCAAAGTCCCGACCTGAATCCGATTGAGATGCTGTGGCATGACCTTAAAAAGGCGGTTCATGCTCAAACCCTCCAATGTGGCTGAATTGCAACAATTCTGCAAAGATGAGTGGACCAAAATTCCTCTACAGCGCTGTAAAAGACTCATTGCCAGTTATCGCAAATGCTTGATTGCAGTTGTTGCTGCTAAGGGTGGCCCAACCAGTTATTAGGTTTAAGGGGCAATCACTTTTTCACACAGGGCCATGTAGGTTTGGATTTTTTTTCCCCCTTAATAATAAAAACCATTTAAAAACTGCATTTTGTGTTTACTTGTGTTATCTTTGTCTGATATTTAAATTTGTTTGATCTGAAACATTTAAGTATGACAAACATGCAAAAAAATAAGAAATCAGGAGGGGGGCAAACACTTTTTCACACAAGTGTGTGTGTGCGTTTTTTTTTTTTTTAATTACACACATTACCGGTAGTGTCATTCAGGTTCAATTGAGATAGCGCTACTCTCGTATTTGTGGGGCTTTTATTTTGAAAGGGTGGGACTGGGTGGGTGAGAGAGGGGGAGAGGAGACAGTCCTCTAAAAATATCTAAGACCTGAATGACTGTATGATAGAGAGAGTGAGTGAGACAGGCAGATAGGAGGTCGAATGATCTTTCCTTGAATATCGTGTGTGTAGATTGAGACAGGCAGAGAGACAGACAGGAGGTTTAACAATGCCTTTGACTGAATATCTCCGTGTGTGTAGAGAGAGCCTGCGTGTGTGTAACTGGTTGCCATGGTGAGGACGCCCCTGGTGTTGGAGGCAGACTGATTAAGAAACGTTGCAGTAATCATTGATTTTGAACAAAACCCCTAACTCCTTTTAACAAATTAGCAGGAGTCTGAGTGCCAAAATATGGATACCATGAGAAAGATAAGACTCTGGCAAATGCGCTGATGTGTTTTTTATGTTTGTGGTGTTAATAATGTGAGCTCCAGAGCAATATACAAAACTGGTACCGTCTGCGTTCTTTGAGAAATGAGTGGTGAGATTTAACATTGAGTCTAATGGAGCAGTTGGTTGGAGTTCATGTCTATCTGCGGCTCTTTGAGCCAAATGTGTAAGTCCGTTCATGGCTAAGCTATTCATCAAGCATTTCTATGTTTGGCTTTTTACCTCATGTCTTCCTTTCACCATTTTGGTCATTTCTTTTGTGTATGTTGAGACAGACATGAGCCCTGACCTGAGCCTTGTGCAGACACACTGTAAACTTCACATTTTTTATTTATTTATTTTAACCTTTATTTAACCAGGTGAGTCCCATTGAGATTAACAATCTCTTTTCAAGGGAGACCTGGCCAAGACGCATGTTCCATTCTTAATAATTTACTTGCAATAAATTATTTTAACATGACATCACTAGCCACCTCCACATCCATTTCTTTCTTTTTCAATGCATTTCCTGCTTTACTTAACATCATTTTAAGATTCACTACAGACTGCCAAGTTGCTGATTAATGTCAGTATTGGAATACACACTGAGAAGCTGTAGGCTCATGTTTTTATCTAATCAGAAGCGTTTGTCCTCTGTTCATTAGCCATTTAAGGACATCTCAGTGCTGCATTGTCACAAGGGGCTCAACTTTGATCAGTCTAAGCTGAAGTTTCTTGAGTTGGATGCTAACATTAGAATGCGACCATGAAATGAAAATCAGCATTTGGGAGTCGGAACACTTAAAACAGCATGTCACTATTCTCCTGGAATGTACAAGGACAAGAAAGCAGGGAGACTTAATTTGAGCTTGTCTGTCTGTACATAAGACCACTTTTCCACTTGTTTATCTGAGCGTGATGAAAGAAGTGGCTTCGGTCAGATATATGTGGTTTATCTGAGCGTGATGAAAGAAGTGGCTTCGGTCAGATATATGTGGTTTACCTGTTCAAGATAATATAAGGGCACATGAGCAGCGTTCATTTACGCACTAATTCGCTCCTCATGATTAATAGATGAGGCCTGTTGTGGATCGGGTCCCAATAGTTTGTCATTTTTAAAAAGTGGGTCCCCAGATATAAAGTCTGGGAAGTTTGACAATTATAACTTGTCTATCTGATGAGCAAGAGCTGCAAGGTTATGAGTTGAGCTTATACAAAACCGATTTCAGAAACACCAGTGGAGAAAGTCTGAGTTTGTACTCTCCATAGACTATTTAATTTGTGTCTAACAAGGCCATTGTTGTCACATGGGTGGCCCATTGTGAATGTAAAAAGCCTTTTGTGTGGCTTTCAACAAACACTGAGGAGGATTCGTTGACCACCCATGTAAACAGGCCTCAATGGGCAGCACAGCTGCCGCACACGCGCTTAACATGACCTATTAACTGAAACAAGCTATTCCTTTCGTTTCATTGATGTGGTTTGAAGTTGACAGTAGTCTGGTGTACAGTATATCACTTACAAACATTCTTATTATCCATAGCTCATTTTGGTGCACTCTAATTGGAGTCTACAGTTATTCAACAGCCAATAAAACACAATTAGAAATATGCAATGGGGATATAAAATGGAACTTGTGAGTGTTCTGTTTCACATCTTGAGGAATTGGTGGAGAGGATCATTCATCTCCCTTCAAATATAAAATTCACATAAATATTTATTTACATTGTCTGCCAAGCCTCTTTTTGACATCTGATGGGAATGAATATTGGATAACTGGGATCATTCTCAGTTTAGTCTGTCACATTATTTTATATTCTTTTGATGATATCTGATTATATATCCAGATTACATTGTTCAGTAACCAGGCAGGTTTGCTGCTCGCATGCGTTTGGCTTTGTTGAATAATGTCTTGTTTTTGTGTATTTGCTATATGGACTCAATCACAATAGACTACAGGCTTGTGCTGATTGGCGGTCACATATCAATGCTTGTTAACGTCAATATTAAGCTAATTTACTATCATCTCTTGAATCTGTGCCCTACTGTGCGTTTAGAGATGTTTCCAGTGGAGCAGCATGTTTCACCCACTGAGCCCCATTGATTCACAGCAAACCAGTTTTCCGTCTCTTCTCCACCACCAGCATCTCTGTTCTCCATATGTCTGCTCACCACAACTGTGCCTCCACAATGTAACGTTATGGATAGGGTTCTACTGAATGTCTTTTTTTTTTTTTTTTTTTTTTTTCCCCCTTTTTTTTTTACATTCAAAGCTTTGATTTTTTTTTTTTTTTTTTTTTTAAATAAAGCTTTGAATGTTTGTTGTCATATTTTAGTTTTGTTTGTCATCATTTTGTGTTATTGTGGTTATTTAAATGTAATTAGTGGTGCCGTTAGTCTGCCCCGTTAATACCAGTGGTGAGCCGTCAGGGCCTTCAAGGCCTTCTCTGCTGGCCTAAACAGAATCACAAAGCTATATCTATTTTATAATTTAATAATTTTTCTTAAATACACTACATGTATTATAATTTATAAAATTATTTTTCCCATTATCTTATTTTCTCATTGCACAGCTATTGTCTTCCTCAGTTGCTCTGCTTCCAGTGCAGCTTGTTTTAAGTAGAGCTTTTATCCAATCAGATTTCACCTCTGTGTCTCTAGGTAAGAACAGAGGCAGAGGCCTGCAGACTCACAAGTGCATCCATGTGCAGTTTAAGTGAATGGGGACGATATTGTTGATTGTCATAGTCTTCAACCAATCAGATCTTTAGTTTGACATGTTGGGCGTATTCTTTGACATGCCAGAGCCTGCTAGCTGGCCTGGCCATACGTGATTGGTCAGTGGGCTAGTGTGACATGTCGGGCGGTGACAATCCCAATATCTGCTGCCTCTGCCGAGCGGACATTTTCAACCTCAAACGCATTAAAAGGTATTCAAGAAATACAACTGGGGAGGCTCGACTGTCTTCACTGGCATCCATGAATCGAGAAGGACTTCTTACTGGAACTAAAACGCACGGATGTACTGAACAACCGTGAGATTAAACTCTTTGTTAACAAAGAAAGGAGGATGGACTTTGTCTTTAAATAGTGAACAGCAGCTCTGGTAAGTTAAATGCGTTTGTTTTTACATCTGCAGTAGCTTTAAGATGCTTGTTTATATATTATTATTTGTACAACTTGTTTTTATGAAGATTTTTGTTTGGTTTAATATGTGATAGGAACCATTGTTGCGTCCAGTGTTGCTCTGGGGACATATTTAGCCGGTGCCGGTGTTGGCAACTTGTTCACTAAATCTGGCAACTTTCCAAACCCTCGTGGCGACTTTTTTTGTCAAAAGCTACTAACAAAGCTAACTAGCGACTTGTTCTGGTGTTTTGACTCTGACGTTAAAGCACGTACGTTCTGCACTGCCGTGAACGAGCAGCGGGTGCTCCAAAGCACTCGTAGCCGGTCAGTCTCACAGAAGCCTCGCGCAGCAGTCCCAGCTGCAGTCAGAGCAGAGAGGAGACGCACTCTCGGCGTATTCTCTGCAGTTAGTGGATCTATAGGTGTTGAGCTTCATTTTGACACGAAACAAATAAGAACTGTAGCTGTGTTTCAGCTGCAGGACAGCAGTGAAGGCCCAGGTATAAAATGCATGGCCCACCACTGGTTAATACAGATGTATGGTACAAGTACAGCAAAATTCAGTTTGAAGCTTCCCTATCGAACACAGCAGTCAGTTGGGCTCCTAATCCCCCTTTTCTGCATCCATTCTCATCTAACTCAGTATTTTAAACTTAGGATGTTCTCTGGGATCTCAGTTTAAAAAAAGTTAAGATATATGAATGCATCTAAAACATAGTACATATTAAAGCTTTTACCTTTCATATATTTCTGTTTCCAAGCATACACTCGCCACATAATGGATCAAAACTTGTGACATCATAGGTTATTGTCAAGTTCAAGATGTGCGCTTAAGAACGGGCACACAGCACGGAGAGAGAGGGCTGATAAACGGGCTTCATTGATCAGTCCCATGGGAACCAGGAGGCACTGCAATTGCTTTCACCTCAGGCCAGATGGTTGTGGGGCATGGCAGAACATGCTGAGGATGTATGCCCTGTCAGTCCACAAATCAGAGGTCCTCTCATGTGGGTATGAGTGCGAAAAATAAGGAGACTTACTGGGTAGCGACCGTGACTTTTTCCATGATAACACCGGGTGTTTTCTCAGTGTGGATCAGAGAACCCGCTTTATTGGCCGCTTTACGCATACGTGGAATTTGACTCCTGTTTCCACTTCGCTCTCAATGTACATACACAAGTTTACAATAAACAAGAAAAGAATTTATAAAAAATAAAACGAGGGCAACAAAGAAAGTCGAACAGATGTAGGTATAAACATTTATACCTTTTACATTGTAATCTCACCTTCTGAAATAATGCCATACATCCTGTTGCTTTTGCTAACACCTCCTCTAAATTCATTTAAGTGAAATGTATCTGTATATTCAGATTTGTTGATTTTGTGGTGTGTTTTAAAGTAACAAGCAACTGATGAGACATCCACTCCCATCAAGTTTGTAGCATGTTCCTGTCCCTTTGCTTTCCAGAAGTCTTAGTTTGTTCTGAAAGTCTCTGTTTACCTAAACTCTGACTCAGCAGCTCTCCGTTTCCCTCCAGTATTGTAATGATTGTTGACAGCATGGCGGTATGAACAGTGTGCTCCCTCTGACGTTCTTTCGTTCTCTCTTTCTCCTCTCTCAGACTTGATTCAGTGCACAAATGAGATGAATGTGAACATCCCTCAGCTGGCCGACACACTGTTTGAGAGGACCGCCAGCACCAGCTGGGTGGTTGTGTTCAAGTCCCTCACCGCTACACACCATCTGATGGTCTACGGCAATGAGGTCAGCACTTCACTAACAACTGTTCTCCATCTTTGCTATATTGGATGGAAATTCCACAAAGGGCATTTGTTTATCTGATAAAGGTTTCTCACCTTTATGGTGTACGTTACATCCCCACAATTTCATTGTTCAAAAGCCTCACTTGTTGTTCCTCATATGTTGTTTTTCTGCAGAGATTTATACAGTATCTGGCCTCAAGAAACACACTATTCAACCTCAGCAATTTTTTGGACAAAAGTGGCCTACAAGGTACATTACCAACACTGTACACACGCGCTGCAATAAGCCAAAACTCATCTGCGTCATGACATTCATCATGACACCCCTCTCTTCTTTTCTTTGCAATGTAGGCTATGATATGTCGACGTTCATAAGGAGGTATAGCCGCTACCTGAATGAGAAGGCTGTGTCCTACAGACAGGTCGCTTTTGACTTCACGAAAGTAAAAAGAGGGTAAGGAGCTTTCTCTTCTTAACTTTCACTCTGACTGTGATGTTGACTTGAGCCACAAAGCTTAATGCTCTTGTTCCAGAAACATGAAACTCCAGTGAAGGGTATCCTTCAGCCCTGTGGCAGACGAGGCTGAATGATACTAAAGGATAACATTGCAAAGTTGTATTTCCTGCAAAATGCATTGGGACAGTTTTGTTATTTGTTACATGAACTCATCAGATATATGCAGCATTTGACCTCTACGGCACCATTAGGCGGTAAAAGAGTTCCTGTTTATGCTTCACTTTATCATTTTAAAGTTCAAATACTCGGACTACTAATGACTTTCTTTTCCACCAAATCTTCTGCTGTTAATAGATGTAATCATGCTCTGTGGTGGGCTGGGCCTAATGTTACTGAATATTTAGGACGTATTGCAGTGTAACTATAGTGGAATGTTGCAGATTTGGACATTTATTTTATTTTTTATTTAAACCTTTATTTAACCAGGTGAGTCCCATTGAGATTAAACATATTTTTCAAGGGAGACCTGGCCAAGACAGGCAGCAACATAAGAAACACATGGTTACAGACAGGAAACATAGAACAAGACAAGTTAAAAGAAACTAAAAGTTAAGAGTAGGTGATGTAACAGAGTTCATTTAAAAAACATTGATATTTTTGGGAACCTGCCTCTATTTCTTTCATTTTAGATTTAAATGCAGTAAGTGGTATCAGTTCTTTGAGTTTTAAATCATTCTGCAACATATTCCATGAGGGTGCAGCGTACACAAAAGCCCCTTTTCCCATTTCCGTTCTGGCATTTGGGACATTGCATTGTCGAACATGATTCTACTCTGCAAGGAGAGATGTGTTCACTCGTACTGTCCATATGATCCCACAAAATCCTATCTACAATATCAGCCATGTCTGTTCACAGTACAAAATTCTGAAGAGTTGAGACTAGAAGCCCAAAGACATTTGTATGAGATTACATTTACCTTTCTCTCCACAGGTCTGATGGAGTGATGAGAACCATGAACACAGAGAAACTCCTCAAGACCATCCCCATCATCCAAAATCAGATGGATGTGTTACTCGATTTTAATGTGAGAGCTCAGTATGGGCTGCACTGGATGGCTGCTCAAATCTATAGCTGACACTTGAAATCAGCTTTTTTGTGGGTTTTCATTTGGTTTTTCAAATGCTCTCCTCTGAACTTTAAACTGATCTCTACACCTCCACCTCTCTTCCAGGTCAATGCCAATGAACTGACAAATGGTGTGATCAACGCAGCCTTCATGCTTCTGTTCAAAGACGCGATCCGACTGTTTGCAGCATACAATGAGGGCATAATCAACCTCCTGGGTAAAAACAAGCGTTTGGGTTGGCATGCCCTTGCTAATTCACAGTTTGGAACTTTCTGCTTATCCTTATGTCCAGTGCGTTACACTTGAAGAGGCTACTACGTATGATGAGGGCCACCAGGCGAAAGTCTAAATTAATCACTGCAGCAGCCTTGCAAGTATTTGATACTTTACATTGAGCTTTGAAAGCAAGGATGTGCTTATAGAATGTTTATTAACAGTCACACAGAGTTCATGTTGGTCTATAACATAAAAACTGAAAGAAAACTGATGGGTTCCTAGAACTGCAGACCTCCAACAAGCTTAATCCAAAGAGACTTTAGGGGACTGTTGCAAACTAATGAAAATAAACTAAAAGACTGCTACGATATAATGGATCACACTAGTTGTACAGTAGTCCTCAATGCTCATGACCATATGATAGAAATTCAATATTAACTATGCAAATCTAACAACAAATCTTAAGATGGAATTTACCAGCATTTCTGTTGTCTGCTGACACCTGTTAAATGATGTGTGTGTGTGTGTGTGTGTGTGTGTGTGTGTGTACCCTATGGAAATACTGTACCCATAAGACTATGACTTGTGTTCTGTAAATATATGAACTTAAAAACATCAAAGTAGAGTTAAGGGAAATCATGATAGTGTTTGTCGTCATCTTTCTGTCTCCGTCTCTTAACAGAGAAATACTTTGACATGAAGAAAGTCCAGTGCAAAGAAGGACTCGACATCTACAAGAAATTCCTTACACGAATGACTAGAATCTCAGAGTTCCTCAAAGTTGCAGAGGTAAGAAAGGACCCCGGATGTAGAGGAAATGGCTGTTTTTTTCTATCCGACTATGATGGTCTTTGTTCTCTTCCTGCAGCAAGTCGGAATTGATCGAGGGGACATCCCAGATCTGTCACAGGTAAGCAAATCTAAAGATGACCGTTTGGATTCTTTGCAATTACTTTGACCAACTTGCCTTAACTTTACACCCCTCATCTCTTCACCGGCTTTGCTTAACTTAAAACAGGACAATGGCCAAATGGGGGTATTAATTGATAATGTGTTTTTCGGATCAAATCATTACTGAATAATGTCAATAATGACTTCAAGGATACTGTCAATGTGCAGGAGCACCTGCTTTAAATGAGTCCGTCCCCTATGTAATGTGCTAGTATTAGTGAAACACCACAGCTATTACATTGATATGTTAAAGAGCCAGTGGTCATTTAAGCTAACTGTCATCCAGCCAGGCCTGTAGTTTCTGTTGTATGTGCTGAGCTCTTAAGGTATAAACCACTGAGAATTAGCTTGCATCTGCAATCTACTGGAAGTGAGTGGAATTTAGTTTGTGCTGCATTTGTAGTTGATAAAAATGTTTACGTTTTTCAAACAAAGCTCCACTCACATCTATTGAATTTGGGTACCAGCTAAAGTTTTCCAAGAGGTCAACATCTCAAGACCTCCAGACATAACACCAAAACTATCAGCTTGCAAATCTTGTTTGGGTGAACGGACCCTTTCAAATGTCTGAGGAGCTTATGATTGCTTTAGCCAGTACTCAGATCTCTAAATGACTATATAGCGTATAATTATTGTAGGCAGTCAACTACAGTGGTGATGAAATGTGTTGGTATTTTATTTCTATGTTTTAGTTCATCCTGTAGCTCAGTAACACTTCTAGGACCACTGTTGGACCATAATGTGCATCAAGTGAGTCTCAGAGCTGACATAGAACTCGGCAATATTGTACAAACTCCTGGTAACTTGATAAGTTGTCAACTCTCAAAGAATATACTCTCGTGCAGCATTTTATTTTCGGCATGAAGTATATTGACACACCGTAATATCTCTATCTGTTTGCAAGCTTTCAACTGCAGGTCATTACGTGTACTCGAGTGCTTTAGTTACCTCCATGATATGCAACTTGCTAAATGTGGCTAAGATACTTTTTTCACAGGCTGCTAACCCCTGCAGGTTCAGGCCTAACGAGGTTTAACACCAAGCGCTGTGCATGCTAGGCAGGCAATGCATGCGCCCTCTATAGCTCTCACAAACACCCTCCAACTCACACTCACTCCTAACCTTGCACGCCATACAGCAAATACAGGTGTGGGTTTTAGGGTGTGATATGATGGAACCATCTTGTATAAAACAGTGACCTGCTGAAGTGGTGCATTATGTAAAAAATAGACTTATTTGGAGGCTCTGTTGGTAGAAGTTTCTAACTAACAGATAAGCCAGAAGTGGAGAGCTTTCTCCCAGAGGTTTTCTTTATAACATCTTGACTGTTGCCACCTTTATTTTCTGTATTTTTCTCTTTCTATCTCTCCGTTTTCAGTTTACAGTTTGTGTAAGTATGTGAACCTTTTCTCTCTTGTTCTCCGTATTTGGGAGTGTCTCTGTTTGTGGACTCTTGGAAATAACTTGGCATGCTTCAGTGTTGTTGTTTTTTCCTTCTTCAGAGGAACTCTTGTGTTGGGCTTTCTTCAGTCTGAAACTTAATGCTTATCAATGCCATTCACACTAGGCCCCCAGTAGCCTGCTTGATGCCCTGGAGCAGCACTTGGCCTCTTTAGAGGGAAAGAAAGTCAAAGACTCAACAGCAGCCAGCAGGTAGGTCTGCTTCACTTCATCTGGGTCTGAGCAGAGGCTCGGGTTTGCTTCAGAAACTTGATGGTTGTGGACTGATTTTGAAGGTTTCTTTCAGCATGGAAGATGCTAAGATGCACAGTTAAACTATTCATTCAGTGTGGCTTTGTGCCAAAGCACACGGTATATAATCCATCGGGCCTAATAATAATAATAATAACTAGAAAATTCCTAAAGAAATTTTGACAGTGTGGCTTCTACTGCCCGACGAAATCGCAATATATACACAATATGTCATTCAGGTTCAATTGAGATAGCGCTACTCTCGTTTCTGCATTTTAGATTCATACTCTTGTATTTGTGGGGCTTTTATTTTGACTGGGTGGGTGAGAGAGGGGGAGAGGAGACAGTCCTCTAAAAATATCTAAGACCTGAATGACTGTATGATAGAGAAAGACACAGAGAGACTGAGTGAGTGAGACAGGCAGACGGGAGGTCTAATGATCTTTCCTTGAATATCGTGTGTGTGTAGATTGAGACAGGCAGAGAGACAGACAGACAGGAGGTTTAACAATGCCTTTGACTGAATATCTCCATGTGTGCAGAGAGAGCCTGCGTGCGTGTGTGTAACTGGTTGCCATGGTGAGGACACACCTGGTGTTGGAGGCAGACTGATTAAAAACGTTGCAGTAATCCGTGATTTTTGAACAAAACCCCAAACTCCTTTTAACAAATTAGCAGGAGTCTGAGTGCCAAAATATGGATACCATGAGAAAGATAAGACTCTGGCAAATGCGCTGATGTGTTTTTTATGTTTGTGGTGTTAATAATGTGAGCTCCAGAGCAATATACAAAACTGGTACCGTCTGCATTCTTTGAGAAATGAGTGGTGAGATTTGCGCTCTTTTCTGCATTTTAGATTAAAGGGTGTTGCACACTATTCCTGATCAGGCCGCACGTTTTGATGTATTTTTCACACCGCTGTTGGCAACGCTGTGTGAGGAGAAGTGCGCCAAACTTTTGGATAAACCTGATTATTATTAGTATGATTAAGCCCGATGGATTATATAGTGTGCTTTGGCACAGGCAGTTTTACTGCCTTTGTGCTACAAAGCCACACTGAATAATTATTATCCAAAATGTTTGGCGCGCTTCTCCTCACACAGCGTTGCCAACAGCGGTGTGAAAAATACACCAAAACGTGCGGCCTGATCGGGAATAGTGTGCTATCTATTTTTCGGAGAGATTCGCCCAGCAGTTTTCCCGAAAAACTGAGCAAAATTTCCGGCGTGAAGAGAGCAAAAAAATCACTTAACTTTGGGCCCATATTGACTAGCCGTACATTAACGTAGAAACATGATTCAAAGTTTAAAACGTAGACAAAACGCTGCACTTTATTGAGCCAAAGGGACATTTTGATAGCTAGCACAGTTTTCATGAAGTCACAGATTAAGTTTCAGGAAAATTTTGGGTCCGTTTCAGATTTTATAATGGGTGTGTATTGCACGGCTCGTTAAGAGCTAGAGTGAGAGCATAACTGTCGGAGTGGAGCAGGAAAATAGTCTTTTTTTTTTCCAAACAAATTGCTCTAGCTCCCACAATTTTTACTCTTTATACACCATTTTTGCCCCAAAAGCTTGGAAATGTTGTGCTGGTCGCAGTAAAGTGTCTATGGAATCCAACGGACTTACACATTTGGCTCAAAGAGCCGCAGAGAGACATGAACTCCAACCAACTGCTCCATCTCACCACTAATTTCTCAAAGAAAGCAGACGGTACCAGTTTTGTCTATTGCTCTGGAGCTCACATTATTAACACCACAAACATAAAAAACACATCAGCGCGTTCAGCAGAGTCTTATCTTTCTCACGGTATCCATATTTTGGCACTGAAACTTTTTGTTAAAAGGAGTTAGGGGTTTTGTTCAAAATCACTGTTTACTGTAATTTCTTAATCAGTCTGCCTCTAACACCAGGTGTGTCCTCACCATGGCAACCAGTTACACACACGCAGGCAGGCGCTCTCTACACACACGACTTGGAAGCATGGACCTCCTGTCTGTCTGTCTGCCTCTCTCTCCCTCTGTCTGCCTCTCTCTCCCTCTGTCTCTCTCTCACTCTATCATACAGTCATTCAGGTCTGAAATATTTTTAGAGAACCCCCC
>NW_022280168.1:216033-228905 GCF_004355925.1 Anarrhichthys ocellatus | reverse complement strand
CCCCCCCCCCCCCCCCCCCCCCTCCCCATTTCAAAATAAAAGCCCCAGACTGGGAATTCTAACTGGAATGCTTGTGATGAAGCCTGTCATTTAATAACCTCTGTTTGTGTGTCAAACATTATGAATATGTGTCCTCTCCCCCACCCAGTCCCACCCTTTCAAAATAAAAGCCCCATAGAGTAACTGTATCTTAACATGAAGCTCAGAATGAGGTTCGTACAGAAATGATGGGAGCGTTAGCTTCCATCATTTCCAAAGGCCTCTCAACCAAAGGTTTATATCTTAAATACAGAAATTATGGGAGCATTAGCTCCCATAATTTCTAAAAGCTTCTCAAACAAATGTATTTATCTCGAATACAGAAATGATGGGAGCATTAGCTCCCATCATTTCCAAAGGCTTCTCAAACAAAGATGTTTATGTCCAGTACAGAAATGATGGCAGCCATTTGTCGACTGTCCATCACGAATACAAGATTCAATCCAAGAGTCTAAAATGCAGAAAAGAGAGAAGTGATACATCAATCGAACCTCAATGATACTACTGGTAATCGGCGTGTGTAGCTATATATTGCGACGTCTTCGGGTAGTAGAAGCCACACTGTCAAAATTTCTTGCGAAATTTTCTAGTTTCTAGTTTGTGTTACAATTCACAAACAAACGCAGTAGAAACAAGACAACTTTGACACCACATAGATATAAAGCAAAAAGCGCACCAAACAGTTGTGAAATGTATATGTGCAAACCTCAGTGTAGTTTCTGAATCGCTCTGCAATGGTTCTTGGTTTGTCACTGATTTCTGTGTCTGTCTGTTGATTCAGGGCCAGCACCCTCTCCAATGCGGTCTCCTCCCTGGCCAACACTGGCATATCTTTCACCAAAGTGGACGAGAGGGAAAAACAGGCAGCCCTGGAGGAAGAGCAGAGTCTCCTGAGAGCACTAAAGGTTAATTTTCCACACTCACCTACATTTATTTCAGCTTAGTGTTCTTCAGGCCTGCAGGCATTTGGTATGAATCGTTATATGAATGAATGCCATTCATGTCATTACAACTACTTTCTAGACCAGTGTTTTTCAACCTTTTCTGAGCCGCGGTACATTTTTTTACATTAAAAAGATCCCGCGGCACACCAACAACCAGAAAAGTTACAAATTGACACATTGACGTTTAAGCTTGCTTGGGACCATGGCACTGTTGGATAGCTTTTCCCCACGCACCAAGCATAGCGGAGTCGGTGCAGTCGGAGCATAGCGGAGTCGGTGCAGTCGGATCCAGCCAAACAAAGGCTTTGAGCAGGTGAAACAAGCAGAATAACAGTGTCCAAACACCTCCATTTTTCTCTGTACCTTTTTAATTGATTCTTGTCTTTGATTCAAGTATTTCTTTGAGTTGAAGCATTTTTGTTGAAAAGCATCAGCTGGAACTGATAGAATCTGGAGTAAAATGTTAAATAAGAGGATTGGTGTGGAGCCCAACACACCACACCTGTCCTCGGTGGCCAATGAGGTTGGAGAGGAGGATCTGGTGGTTCCGTGTCAAACACTGCAGACAGGTCCAGGAGAATCATGTCCAGGAGAATCAGGACAGAGGAGAGAGAGTTCGCTCTCGCAGCGTGAAGCGATTGTGTCACCGCAAGGAGAGCTGTCTCTGTCGAGTGACCCAGCTTGAACCCGGACTGTTGGGGGTCCAAGAGGCTGTTCTGGTGGAGATAGGAAGACAGTTGGTTAAAGACAGCACGTTCAAGTGTTTTGGATAGAAAGGGTAGAAGAGAAACCGGTCTGAAGTTCTTGACATCAGAGGGGTCAAGTGACGGTTTCTTCAGAAGGGGAGTTACTCTGGCAGTCTTGAAAGCTGTGGGAAAGCATCCTGAAACAAGATGTGTTGATGAGGTGGGTGAGGAAAGGAAGGAGTTCAGTCGCAATAGACTAAAGAAGAGGGGAGGGGATCGGGTCAAGGGAGCACGTGGTGGGGCGGTTAGATGTAGCAAGTTAGGGGAGAGGGGAGCAAGATAGGGTAAGATGGGGCATGGGGAGGGAGAGCTGAGGAGGGAGAGGGGGGCTGAGAGAAGGATCTGATATTTTTTGACCTTCTTGTCAAAGAAGTTGGCGAAATCATCAGGGAGAAGGGAGGAAGTAGGAGGAAGGGGTGGGGGTTGGAGGAGTGTAGTGAAAGTTTCGAAGAGTTTTTTTAGGATTGGAAGCAGAAGTTAGGATTTTAGAGCAGAAGAAAGCAGCTTTAGCAGTGGAAAGACGTTAAGAAGGTCCTCCGGGAGTTTACCTTTTCTCCATTTACGCTCAGCCTCTCTTAGGCTCCGTCTATCAGTACGCACTGAGTCTGACAGCCATGGGGCAGGTGGGGTTGGCCGTGCAGGCCTGGAGGTGAAGGGACAGAGGTTGTCCAAAGAAGAGGAAAGGGTGGAGAGGAGAAGATCGGTAGCAATATCAGGGGATAGGAGAGAGAAGGCTTCAGGTTCAGGGAGAGCAGAGGTAACAGAAGAGGAAAGATCAGCCGGGGAGAGGGAGCGGAGATGACTACAGGTAGAAACAATGTGGGTAGGTGGAGGAAGTACGGGGGGAGAGGAGAAGGAGAGGGAGTAGGACATGAAATAGTGGTCAGAGAGCTGGAGGGGAGTGACAGAGGTTAGCAGTAGAACAGTGTCTAGTGAAGATAAGATCCAGCTGGTTGCCGGCCTTGTGGGTAGGAGGAGAAGAGGAGCGGTAAAGGTCAGAGGAGAGGAAGGAAAGAAGAGGTTCTAACTTATCAGTCTGGATGTTGAAGTCGCCGAGCAGGATGAGTTCGGAGCCATCGTCATGGAAGTGTGAGACTAATGTGTCGAGCTCCTCCAGGAACTCACCTAGAGGGCCTGGTGGGCCATACACAACAGCAATGGTGAGCTTGACTGGATAAGTGACAGTAACAGCATGAAATTCGAAAGAGGACGGGGAGAACTGTGGAACAGAGACAGGAGAGTATTTCCATTTTGAGGAAATTAGCAGGCCAGTACCACAACCTTGCCTCGCAGCTCTGGGAGTGTGAGAGAAAGAGTACACTTCTGACAGAGCTGCGGGTGTGGTGGTGTTGTCTGGTGTGATCCAGGTCTCAGTTGGAGCAAGAAAGCTGAGAGAGAGCAAGGAAGTGTAGCCCGAGATAAACTCGGCTTTCAGCACTGCCGACTGGCAATTCCAGAGCCCCCTGCCACCACTTCCTCAACATGAGCTGAGAGAGTAGGATAGATGAGGTTAGTGGGGTCACGGCACCTGGGAGTGGCCCAACGTCTACGTGACCACCGGGCAGAGGAACGGAGAGGAAATAGGATCAAACACTAAATCACACCTACCTTACACAGACATAAACTGCAAAAGCATTAACACTGAAGCAGTCTAGGTACAGCTAATAGCAACTTGTAAAAGCAAGAACAATATACTTAGTCTATTTTAGCTGAGTCAGGTAGTTCAGTATCCCTCCTGAAGCCAAATACACTCATTTGCGTAGGGCAGCGACTTGCATCCCAAACAATAATCCTAGGAGAGTGAGGAGCTCCCGGACCTTGTTGTCTCCCCAACTCGCTGCCTTTCTCCATTGCTGCTGGTTCGCTGCTAACTGCTGCAAGCGTATTTACATTCCTTGATGTGTAGTGTGAATTTTGCTTAACACTGTCCTCCTAATGATTGAAGGAGCAGCGTCTGTTAGAGCTCCAGAAGAATCCTTCTGCAGCAACCACAGACTCCTCCCCTATCTCCACGGTGGGCGGGACCATCAACTCTGCCCCTGCCATTGACCTCTTCTCCACCCCCAGCTCCACCAACAGGTGAGGCCACAGGGCTTATTCCTTATTCATTCCACACTATTTTGTTGTTTTTTTATAATGCCAGATTTCTTTTTCGGACCCAGTTTCAGAGCTTCCTATAGGTCTTGCTCTATCTCTCTCACACATCAAATTTACTTTAAAAATGAACACTTACAAATCATTTTTACTAGATTGTTGGTCAGAAGATTGCTAGCATAGACAGCAAGGCCAGCAACGCTTGGGAAGTGAAACGTGATAGGGGCGTGATGAATCAGGGAGGGACCCGTCGTGATGGACCCAATCAATATGTGGTCGTTTTCAAAAGTCTCCTCTTCTGCCACTCTAGACTAAAACCAACCCTAGAATCTTCAAACTGATACAGCGTCGGCAGCGTTTTCAAATGTCGCTGAAACGCAGCTAAATTACTGTGATGAACTTTGAACTGGTTTTGAAACTGACTCAATTTAATACTGATGCCTCTATATCAGTGATCCCCAACCACCGGGCCGTGGATCATTTGGTACCGGGCCGCACAGAAAGAATAAATATTATATTATTTCCGTTTTATTGATTATCAGATCCTGAAAGAAGTTTTATTTTGAAAAATGACCGGATTCTCTCGCAATTTCATCCGCCTTGACATGGTCACGTGATACGTTACCTCAAAAATGAAGCCCACAAACTAGCGAAAATGAGTAAATAACTTTTGGAGAGCTTCTTTGCAAAGGGGAAAGGCCACTAAGGAGACAGAAGAAGAGCTACAACTTCCAAGAAAATCAAAGCTTCATTTAACAGACAATATCAGGAGTCTGATTAAATATCAGGAGTAATTCTGACGCGCCAAGCCCGCTCTGCATAATATGTGGCGACAGAGGAAGATCAGCTGCTGGAGATTGTGAATGACGGTGGCCTTAAAAGTATGTTTGAGACAACAACTCTGCTGGAGTTTGGAATAAAATCAAGGCTGGATATCCTGAGATCGCCACTAAAGCACTGAAAACTCTGCTTCCATTAACAACATCCTCTTTGTGAAGCGGGATGTTCTGCAGTGACGGTTATCAAAACAAAATTACGGAGTAGACTGGACATAAGGAACAGACTGCGGGTGTCATTGTCTCCCATTACCCCAGATGGGACCGTCTCATTGCAGAGAAACAAGCTCAGGGCTCCCACTGATTCAGCGTTATTGTGAGTTGTATTTATTTATGCATTTAATATTTGTGTTCATGCCGATCGTATCATTTTATTTCGTTGTGTTTTTCCGCGCACCTTGAAGGCCGGTCCGTGAAAATATTGTCTTGCATGAAACCGGTCCGTGGTGCAAACAAGGTTGGGGACCTCTGCTCTATATGACCTTCATCAGTAACGAGATGTATTTGTTATTCTTAATGCTCGTCATCTTGCCAACACAAAATGAAAGTTCCCCATAGTAGCTTTAAATGCAAGTAGACGGCTAAAATGTTTCAAAAGGACTTGACAGGTTCTGAGCTCTCTATGATTAGATGCAACTTTGATGCCTGTATAGAAACTGCGCTGCAGCAGCAGTACTCGTAACATGCAATAAATGTAAAAATATGTGTATAATATGCAAATAGGAAGCAACAGTAACATGACACTGTCATCAGTATTAACAAACAGAAATAAGAATGAAGAAGATATCTTTGGGTTACCCTGCATTGCTCAGGACACAACTTTTCTTCTCAAGGCAACTGTATGTTGAACCTACTGTTTTGTCAATGAGTGACTGATTTATCCTCCATGCCCTTGTTTTTCTGCCTGTTCCCACCAGCACCTCCAAGGCAGCCAATGAGCTGCTGGACCTGCAGCCAGCTTTCCAGCAGTCCCTCCCTCTGTCCACCACCAACACATGGGGAGGTGAGAGCGCAGCTCTTCTTCAGTCCACACTGCTACCACATGCACAAACACACATACACGTCACATACTCGTTAGCACACACACATCTGTCAGACAATCCTCACAGTACACACATTCAGTGGAATGATTCCTTAGAATGTATGTTAATAGAATGATTCAATATTGTATATATGAATACAGAAGAACAGAGGAAAAGAATACAAAACATTAGTATTAGTAATGTGCAGTTTAATCTTTTTCGTGAGGTGTTGGCAGTGTATCTTGAACTGTAGCTGGAGTTTTACTTTTTCTGTAAAACATCAACTACTTGCCATATAAACAGAATGTCCTCTTTACTCATGCAAATGACAGCAAGTGTGACCGCCCTGTGAGGTGGAGGTGGACGGATATGTCGCAGAACTCGGCAGCAAACCTCATTATTTATCAGGCACAATCGGTAATAAAATCTGTTAATCATGTACCTTGTTTTTATGTTCCCGGGCCATGTGTTGAACCATTGAACAGCACAAACTGAAACAACATTCCTACATTTGCATGTCAGATTTCTTTGTTGAATATTAAACATAGGAATATAATAAAAATTGAAAGACATTTCAGTGCCTGCTGAGCCCTTAGCTTGCCCGTGTCATATTACTGTACCTTAAGTACACCATGGAACTTGTTACTGTTGCATGGTTTGTATTTGGACTTAGCAATTTTTGGAGTTTAATTTAGGAGAATAATATTGACTTGCCAAGTGGTAGTTATCTCTTCATAATGTGTGCTTTTCAATGTAAATATTGTGGATGGTACAGATCATAGCCTGTAATTTACAATATTGGTGCGCAGACGAAAAGTATAGTTTTAAATTAGGCCACATAGTTCATGCTTATTCATTTCAAGTAACTTGTGTTATTTATTATATTAAAAGCTTTCCCAAAATAAGGCACATGTTATTTTGACCCATTCATCCTTGACAAAGACCAACATTTTGAATGAAAAATGTAATAAGTAGAAGTTTAAGAGCTGGTTAGTAAATAGACTTGGCAATGCTGGATAATTACAGCCTTGTTCATGTTTGCACTTATTGCATTTTGTAACAAACAGGTTAGGCAACATTCCCCAAATTGACACTTGTGAACACAAACATAAACTGCTATTTCCGTGTGAGCACAGCTGTCTTTGGATATCTTGACCGGTGGACTCTGCCCGTTGTGATAATGAAGACTCGTAACCTGGTGACTGGTGGACTGCTCGCTGTGCTTGTGATAAAGCTGCTCGTCAGACCTGAAATGTGTCCAATGAGAGTGTGCATGATCTCAGCCTGTCTCTATATCTTAAACACTGTTTTAATCCTTCTCACCTGCGTCACTGTCGTCTCCCCCTGCACTCCATCTGGCATGCACTTTTTAAACTTCTCTTCTTCCATTTTCTCACCCTCCTCTCTGCCATAATCTCTCCTTATCCTTCTTTTCCTTATCCTTTTTTTCTCCCCCTCTGCTCACTCAGATCCTTTCACCTCTGCTGCAGAAGCTGTGGAGGAATCCATTCCAAACTCAAACCCTTTCCTCACACTACCTGTTGTCGATGCTGTCCACCTGTCCATGGCGTCCTTGGACGGTGGCAGACTGTCCTCTAGGACACCTAGCCATGAAGTGTTTGGTGGGATTGTTTTGCTGCATCCTCTCCTTTTTTTACAGTCTAGATTTCATTTTGTATATGAAATATACTGTACAATGCTGCCATAGTCTCATAACATCAACCTGGCTGGTGGTTTAATTCTATTTAAAATTGGTACGGTGCGAGTACATAGAAGTATATTTCAGAGCAGTTGGAAAAGAGGGAGGAAATGCCTGAAGTGGTTTAGGTTAACAAATCCGAACATTTCTTGACTCTTTTCTCTTATTCATCAAAGATCTGGCATGCTGCCCCACACCAAATATTAGTTTTTCTTCCACAATCAGGCTACGTTCCTGGTGTTTATTTCCTCAGCTCTTAACTCTCTGATTAAGGCTGCTGTATCTTTGAGTTGCTTTCTCTCTTTGTACTTCAAAGGCCGAAAGACTTTGTTGCAGGTTGTCCATCTTTACCAGCAGGCTTTTTGTCTTCCTCCAGATCATTACAATCCCTTCTTTGACTCAAACTCTTCCCTGGCGTCTGATCTTGATTCTGCCACGCAGACAGAGACATTTATCACAGGTACAGATGACTGTCTGGTGGCTGGATGGCTGACATGAGTGTTTAGTGAGATGCTTTGTGACATTTGTGAATGGTCATGAGTAGAACTAGATTGACACGGTCTCTCTGCGTGAAGTCTGAGTGTTAACACAGAGCCGTCCTGCTGAACATGCCTCCTCTCTCCCGCGCTGCTTCCTACAAGCCTTTAGTTGTGAGCCTGCATTGTTTTATGGTCAGCCCCTAGTCGTGCGCTGCCCTGGGTTTTGCCTTGTATTTAGTCTAGCCATGTGATGAGTGCCGGCTTCCTCCACTTTTGTGGTGCAAAACCTGACCTTTGTTTTCCCTCTGTTAAAAAGCCATTCCCACAGTTGCTCGGCTTCCTTGCTGCTCTTTCACTCCGGTATTTTTTTCTGCTCTCATATCTTCATAATCTTCTCCACTCTTCCTTTCTCCTCTTTGCTGTGTGTCAGACTCCTTCTGTGGGCCGAGCCCTTACACCACTCCACTCTTCCAATCTGAGTCCCCTGCTGTAGCTGGTCTATTCAGAGGTAGGTATTCCCAGGTTGATCACGGTGAACTCACACTTACTGTTGCAGATGTTCCTACTTGTGTTGTACTTGTCTTGGTCTCCTGGGGAGAACTTCCACATGGACATCAGTGTTTTTGCAGCATATCCACAGCTGGGTTTGATTAAACAAATGTGTGATCTAAAGGAAGACGGATGGAACAGGTTTTCAGGTTTTGGTGTGAGTTCCTTAGAGCTGATACTAACAATTATTTTTGCCAATTGATTAATCTGTGGATTTTTTATTTATTTTTTTATTTTTTTATTTTTTTCTTCCAATTAATCATTTAAAATGTCAGAAAATGGTGAGAAATGGCCATCACAATTCCTCAAAGTCTAAGGTGACATTTTAAAAATTCCAAATGTCTTATTTTGACCAACAGTCCAAAACCCCCAAATATTCAGTTTTTGATCACATAAAAATGTAAAGCAGCAAATCCTCTTGTTTGGGAAGTTGCAACCAGAGGGGAAAAAAAGATGAGATCAGTTATCAAAATGTTTTAGATCCATGTAATGAAATGTCTAACAATAAAGAGACCCATTCATTGTTTCAGCTTGAGAATTCCTCAGAATCAAAGGAGTTTCCTAGACTATTGGGCCATGTCCATGCTACTACATCTCTATTTTAAAATGCATATCTTTTGCTACATTTACTCGTTTACTCTGAGCTTCCACACTAGGCTCGAGTTTTAGAGCACCGAAAACGAATATGTTTAAAAACGCTCCTGAGGACGGATAAGCATGAAAACTCTGGGTTTACTTCCGAGTGTGGACGGCATTACTGAGAGGAAACGATTGAGACGTGTGTTGACCATATTTATTGACCCATAATCTAGAAAACTCTGATGAAAAGAAAAGTGTTCATTTTGAAGTAGATGTGATGTGATAGAGGGAGATGGATCAAGACCTGCAGCGTTGACCAAGTTAGAAAAATACAACTTTCCACGAAATTTATTTTGAGTTTATAGAGGAAGATCTTAACTATCAAGCACGACTTTTCATTATTACAGAAGACTATAATACCTGTCGTATTTGCTGTAACTAAGCAACCAATCTACTTCCTGTTTACACCGGCACCCGAATGTCCAGTATACATGAATAGTCACATGATATTAGTTTTCAGGCGTGTTAGTCTGGACTAAAATCATTCCTAAAACAATGCTGAAACACCGTGTGGACGGATATCGTTTTTGTTTTAAACTAAAAGGTATTAGTGTGGATGTAGCCTGACCCTCAACATAAATATCACTTGAGTGTACTAAAGATCATAAGTAATTATCTATCTTAAATGCAACACTGGTGTAGCTTTGCGTCATTTGTCGCCTGTGCAGATAGTAGTAGTAGTAGTAGTAGTGGAGCAACGGTACCAGGATGTGCTGATCTAAAGGGCAAATGTGATCAAAATGTTGCTTTCTGTTGTGAAAGTGGTGAGTGAGGGCGCTGGGAAATAGAATGGTACCCTAACACATGGACCTGTGTCCAGACACCATGGATGTGTGAGCTCACATAGACAACAATAGACGGGGAGGTTTTGACACAAACCCTAAGTTAAATTTTCCTTGAAAGATGATGGATACCGACCGTATACGTGTCCTGTCAACCTTTCTCTTTGGTCTTCTGCAACAGATCAACCTTCAACAGCGATGACAGTGGTCAGGATGGTTTTGCATCTTTTCCACATAGACTGGAAGACTCTTTCTTTTAGAACCAGTCACATTATCCACATTTTCCGATGAGTTGGTGTTTTTCTACCTGCTTTTGTTTGTGTATTGGGAGGAACTGAGGTGTTGTCAATATTTGGATACTGAAAGTTCATTTTCTTTTTTGCCTCAACAGGGTTTACAGCCTCCCCAACACCCCAGCAGCCACAGAACTCTCGGGGCCTTAACGTCGACTTTGACTCAGTATTTGGCAACAACGTCAATGCTAACAACCTGGATGCTACAGGTAAGAGTAGTCTTACATACACTAGTACTGTACATCCCCATTGCCCCTTGGGAGCCAGCAGACCTCATGTACTCTGCTGCCACCTGAAGGTTTGGGGGACAGGTTGCATGTCCACTGGATCATGTTGAGGCTATGGAAAATCAAAAGTGTTGGACTTTGATTTGTTTGTGTGGTTTATGTGGACTATGAATCTTCTGAGCATATCCCAAATACTTCACTGATTTCACTGACCAGGTCATTTGATTTATAGTTGACATGATTTCTCCTTGGTTAACATGCTCGGTCAAACCCCACAGACTCGATGAGAGATCCCTAATGACCATGAAATAGATGTTACACTCTAGCACAGTACATAACCATTAGACAATGACATAAGTGGGAGTTGGCTCATTCTGAAAAATCCTGTTAAGCACATCACAGACAGCGGTCATGAGTATTTCTTATTGTTGAATATCCACACAATTATCATGTGCTTCTACCATCTGACCACATATTTATTCTTGGCATGCACAGGTGCAGAAAATGAGGATTGTGTTGTGGCCATAGAAATCATTTCAGCTATGATGGTCTTTATGGTTCTTTGTCTGCTGACTATTGTAATTTTCAATGAGCTGCATACATCACAAAAGCTCAGCGTTTGATAAAACTAACTATTGTTCTTTTCACCTGGGTTTGAAAAAAGTTGAATTTTAGGATTTAGAGAAATTAATCTCTTGTGTGGGATTTTATTTAAATCTAAATATCTCTTAAAATACTCATTGGTGTAATTCCTAACAAATGAGCCCATTACTGGAAACACTGGCAGCCTGTAACCGTATTTAACACTCTGTGCCACTGAGATGGATTTTTGAGGAAATTGCAATAAATTGTGATTGACGAGAAATGAGTATACACCGTCACTGGAGTGTGATTGAGGACTCCTAGTAATTCTATACCATCTAACACACTCATTGTTTGTTCACCTTCACTGGGTTGCCAACTGCTCACCATCTCACATCATTTTTGTTCTCTCCTCCCTTGTCCTGGGCTGAAACACACTCTCTGGGGTCTTGGCTTTTGCATGGTGTGTGCATGACTGGGTGAGTTGACTCAACACACACACTCTCCTCTCACACAGTCTTGGCTTGATTGAGTTTATTTTTTTCTGTGAGCCCTGCTGTCCTGCCTCATCCATGCTCAACATGCTCTCTCTGTCTGTGTGGGTGTGTGCAATATATGTGCTGTCCTGTGTTTGTGTTATTGTCTGTCCTCATGTGTCCTGGGCCCCCCAACCTCTCACCGTGCCCTCGCCTCCCTTCCTTTCCCTTTGTCCTGCCCCCTTTCGATTAAGATGTTTTAGGTGGCATCCTCAAACCCACAGTGACATCTTCACCCAGTCAGGGTTTGGGCATGACCCTGAATGGTCAACAGGCCCACAAACTGGTGTCCAACGACCTGGACTCATCACTTGCCAACCTTGTCGGCAGTAAGTTCCCTTTTTTACTACTAATTGTGCTATGAGCAGATTATTAGATGAGGTGAAAGTTGTACCTAGCAGTAAAGGACAATATCTATAAAATGATAGCATGGAAATAAATATGAAATAAATATTTATATACAATTAGCATAAAACGAGTACAGGGACATGACATCAGTCTTTCTACATGTTCTGCTTTGTGTTGATTGGGGGTTTTGTTTTGGTGGTTGTGCATTCATTACATTGCATCTGTTCTCTTTAGATCTGGGAATTGGCAACGGCACAGCAAAGAAGTGAGTGCACTCATGTTTAGTGTGCAGTATCATGGATATGAAGTTAAATGTCACTTGACAAACATTTTGACTTGACCTCTGTAGTGATCTTCACTGGAGTCAGCCTGGTGAGAAGAAGCTGACAGGTGGAAACAACTGGCAACCCAAGACGGCTCCTTCTACCACCTGGAACCCTGCAGCCATGGTAGGGCTCACCTCTCACCTGTTTGCTTCTATCCAGTAAACATCCAAAAGGAGATCAGTTGAGCATGAATGATTTTATAGCTTGGCTCTCCTCCATAGTCCTCGGGCTCAACACTAACTCTTAAAAGTGTTTGCATCAGCTTTTGGTTGCCGAGAGAAAATATGGTTGCTATTTTTAGTCACCTTATATTTGAGTAATTTAGATACAATGCAGTAATACGTGTGCTTAATAATGGAAGTGACAAAAAATAATGAAAGCTTTATTACAGTAACTGTACAAAACTCTTGTAGTAGTGTGTCTGTTTTAGCAGAACACAAACTACAGTAAGATGTCGGGCTACTTTGCCTCCCAAGAATTCACTAATTTCCCTTTGTTTTTAGTTCAGGTTCATCTGGTTTGAGATATTGACCGGTTAGTCAAACTTTTAACCTCAGTCTGGTGTTGACTCTCTCGGCAATATTTTAATATTACTAATAGAGCAAATAGTAAAAAGTATATTTACTTTGGTGTGCACATTCTTTCGTTTCCCTGTTTCTTTATATACTAAAAAGTAGTGATGTCGACCAAAGACAAAGAATTGGTTGCCAATTCCTCCAAATGGCAGCCTG